>NW_017672226.1:3675-144022 GCF_001879085.1 Nicotiana attenuata | reverse complement strand
CCCCAATCCAACTTAATTAAATCCAAGGCCCAAATCACCCTAGCCCAACTAAAGGCCTCTACCCGCCCCCAAACCCCTCTAATCTTGGCCGTTGATCTCTGAGATCAACGGCCCCCATTCACCCTTTCCTTTTTAACTCAAACGACCCCCTAACCCTAATCATTTCTCACACCCAGCCGCCCTTGAATCCCCTTCTTCTCCGGTTCTCTCTGAGACCAACCCTAACCCTAGCGCTACCACCTAAATTCTCCCCCAAACCTTTCGATTCTTACCCGTTCCATGGGATTCCCTGGTGATTTGAGGCCCCTACTGGCCTCTTACTTCTTCTGGTTGTTCGATTTTGTTATTTCATGAAGGGATCTCTAAGAGATCCAATCCAGATTTTGTTCGAAACCGTTTAAGAGTCTGCCTACGGTCATCTCCATTTGTGAGTGCTATTATCTTGTGTTTATCTTTCGAATCATTGGTTCAACACCAGATTTTGTTTACCCCACACCTTTTTTCTCAAACCCCTAACCTTTTTGAACGTGAATCTGTCCAGATCTTTGTAGATCTTGAGTGATTCTGAGTTTATCAGTAGTTTTCTTTTCAAAATCTCTTATTTTCTTTATTGTTAATCAATTTTAGTATCCTGTTATATTAGGATTTTTGCTTCCTTATTATGTGCTGGTCAGATCTCTCTGGATCTCAAAGGGTTTCGAATTTTTATGGCATTTTTTCTGTTTTTCCTACTGTTGATCGATCCTAAAGTTTCCCAGAATTAGGGTTTCACTTCGTCTGTTTTCGCGAAAACTTTTCTAAAAGGTTCCTATGTGTTTGATCATTCCTCCACTGATTCTTGCCAAACTATGTTCAGTCTTTAGTTTGTTTGATCAATTCATTGTTTTGCCCGTAACTTTTTGAATAATTGAATGGTTAACCCAACTGTCTAGGGTTTCGTTATGCCGAGGTGATTATGCACTGTATTTTCGTCTGCTTTCCTTATTCTGATACGCCTGATTGGTGTTACTTGCCTTAGTTGTTCCTACTAAGCTTAATTTAGGGGAATTGATTGTTTTACCAACCCCGGATGATCACTAATTTACCTATTTACCTTGTTTGTGTGACTAATTGACCTTGCTACTTGCTGGAGTTGCGTGTTCTGACTCTAATTGATTACCTACCTTATTTGGACCTCAATTCCGAGCTATTTTTTAATACAATCCCATGATTTTTGCCTATTGATTGGCCCTGTCATGCCTAATTGATGGACTGACTGCTTTCTTTGCCTTATTTGCAAACCTTCAAACTGCTTTACCTTATTTACTCTACTCTACTGAATGCTATATAAGCCTCATTCTTTTTCTTTAACGCACACGCACACAGACATAGAAAAGTACATAAAGTTCTTGTTCTCTTCCACGATCACAATCTTCTGCTCTTTATAGTTACATTGTCTAGCCGGCTGGGAGCCAAGGCTAGACCTTTGGACCCTGTTTGTTTCACTCTTCTATTGCTATCTCTTAACTAGTATGTTTTCACTACTGCTATTTAATTAAACCTATGTGTTTCTTTATAATCAGCATGTCTTTCTTCTGTTTAGACAAACCTATGTGTTTCCCTATTCAGCATGTTTACTGCTGTCACGACCCAAAATCCACTAAGGGTCGTGATGGCGCCGGACACTGCTGTCAGGCAAGCCAACCAATTTCTTAATTAAACTCCAATCTTAACAATTTTAAAACCCAAGATTTTCCTTTAAATTTCATAAGAAAAAAAAGATAACTGCTTCAATTCAAATAAATACTAGCAATCAATACAAAATATTTAAAACCATCCCAGAACCCGGTGACACAAATGCATGAGCATCTACTGATAAGGAAATAAAATACAATACAACATCCGTCCGGAATACAGTGGACAGAAAGAAAATACAATTTGCTGGAAGGGACTTTACTAGCTGCGGGCCGCCTTGAAATATGCAACTCACCTAGTCCCCGAATCATCCGTGCTGCTATGCCCAGTGGGCTGCTAGAGATAAATATACCTGTGCAACAAAAATGCACAGAAGTGTAGTATGAGTACGTAAACAATGTGTACTCAATGAGTATCCCGTCTAATCTCGAAGGAGTAGAGACGAGATGGTCAACTTCGACACTTACTAGAGGTCAATTGACAGTATGCTAAAAATGTGAGGAAATCATGGATTTATATAGCAGTCCTAATTCACGAAGCCAGAAAACAGGTAAACTCCTTCAACAAATAATCAAGAAATTTCAAGGTTTACTCTTTATTATCTTATCAATTTTATATCAAGCCACGAAGGGCACAATTCACATTTAAAATCCTCAAGCAACAATATAACATGCGCAAATCACACCGAGGCGACGGCCCGATCCAACAGAAATAAACTGTGCACTTGCCGAAGGTCGACGGCGCGCCTATAGATGCATCTATTTAATCTGTCAAGGCATTCGGCCCGTTCCATAAATAAACATATACCCTGCTCGCGAATCATGCATGCGACGTAGGTACACATAGAGATACATGCTCAACCAGTCAATTAAGAACTTATCGGGAATATTTATCCAAATAGAACAATTTCTTTTTTTAACAATTCAGGAAAAATGATGTTTAATCTCCTTTTAAATTCATTTAATAATCCAAGGTGATTTAAGCAATTCAAGCTATCAGTAGGTTCATAAATAATCCAAGTATAACATGCTTTTGGGCCCTAACTACCCGGACAATGGCATAATAGTAGCTACGCACGGACTCTCGTCACCTCGTGCGTACGTAGCCCCCGCAAATAGGAGGACATAATCAATTATTTCACCTGTGGGGACAATTCCCTCTTACAAGGTTAGAAAGGAGACTCACCTTGCTCCGAAGGTCCAAACCGGCATCCCACTCCCTTCCGAAGACTCTAATTGATGCACCACGCTCCAAAACTAGCCAACGGTTACGCAAATCCATTATTATATGCTCAATTATTCATTACAATCTAATTTATAGAAATTCCTAACTCCGATCGAAAAGCTGACCAATACGCCCTCGGGCCCACGTGCCCGGAATCCGAAATTTTTCGAAGATAAAGATTACCCATGACCTTAGGAACTCAAATATATAATTTTCACTAAATTCTATACTCAATATCGTGGTTAAATTCCAAGAATGAAATTTCTAGGTTTTCCACCAAAACCTCAATTTTTCTACATTTTTCCAAGTCTAAATCCATACATAATTGATGTATTTAACTCAATATAGGTGGGAATATCTTACCTTAACATTGATGACGAAAATCCCCTCTTGAAGCTTCCCAAAATCGCCCATGCCAAGTGAAAAATGAGAGAAGAATGGCCAAAATCCGATTTTTAAAACAATAATTCTGCCCCAGCATTTTTCGCACCTGCGGTCTAACGACCGCTTCTACCGTTCCGCAGGTGCGGTCCAAATACCGCATATGCGGTCCTCCCTGGGCCACCCTAATCTCGCTTCTGCGACACGCCTCCCGCAGATGCGGTCCCGCTTCTGCGGAACTATGACCGCATCTGCGGTTCTCCCCACGATGCCCTCGCCTGCTTCTGCGACCAGATCTCCGCAGATGCGGTCCCGCTTCTGCGGAACCTTGACCGCATCTGCGGCCTTCGAACCTCTGACCAAAAATCGCTTCTGCGATTCCGTTTCCGCTTCTGCGGTTAGCCCACCGCAGAAGCGAAAATACCAGCAACCAGATCCTTCAGCCCTCCTCCAAATTCCAAATTCGATCCGTTAACCGTTCGGAATCCACCCGAGGCCCCCAGGACCTCAACCAAACCTACCAACCAATCCCAAAACACGCTACGGACTTGCTCAAGGCCTCAAATCGCATCAAACAACGCTAAAATCATGAATCAACCCCCCAATCCAAGCTTTATGAACTTTAGAACTTCCAACTTCTACTTTCAATGCTTAAACCTATCAAATCACGTCCGATTGACCTCAAATTTTGCACGCAAATCATATTCGACATTACAGACCTACTGCAACTTCCGGAATTGGATTCCGACCCCGATATCAAAAAGTCCACTTCCGGTCAAACTTCTCAAAAACCTTCAAATTTCTATCTTTAGCCAAATGGCTCCAAAATGACCTACGGACCTCCGAATTCACTTCCGATCGCGCTCCCAACTCCAGAATCACCATACGGAGCTATTTACAGACTTGAAATCCCAAACGGACATCGATAACACTGAAATGCACTTCAAGCCAAACTTATGAGATTCTTCAAAAATGCTAACTTCCACAATAGGCGCCAAAATGCTCCCGGGTTATCCAAAACCCAAACCGGGCATAAGCCCAAGTCCGAAATCATCATACGAACCTGTTGGAACCTTCAGATCCCGATTCTGAGGTCGTTTACTCAAAAATCCAATCCTAGTTCATTCTTCTAACCTTAAGCTTCCGAAATGAGAATTCTCTTTTCAAATCAACTCTGGACTTCCGAAATTTAATTCCAACCACGCGGACAGGTCATAATGCCCAAAATGGAGTTGCTCATGGCCTCAGGCTGCTGAACGGAGCACTAGAACTCAAAACAACCGGTCGGGTCGTTACAACTGTTATTTAATTTAACTATGTGCCCTGTTATCAGCATGCCTACTTTTATTTCATTAGATCCATGTGCTTTATGTTTATTGTTCCTAATAAGCATGTTCCCTGCTATTCAATTAAACCTGTGTGTTCCCTTGTGGTCAGCATGTCTACTTTTGTCTAACCTATGTGTTTACTGCAATATCATGTCTACTTCTGTTTGATTAAACTTATGTGTGTCCCGCTTTCAGCATGTTTACTTCTATTTAGCTAGACCTATGTGCTTCTGCTTTCAGCAAGTCTGCATGCTTGCTCATATCTAAATTAGACCTATGTCTGTTTACTTCTCTACTAGCATGTTCTTTCTAGCTTGTTTTTAAATGTTCACAGACTCCTGACCAATATTGCTCCCAATCCCTGCTACCCCTTTGAATGTGACTATCTGATTGATCCCAGCATGCCATGTCTTTGTTTAGTGTCTGCTCACCTAGTAACAGCAAGTAAACTAAGTTGAAACTCTAAGTGATCCTGTTTTTGTATACTGTTTGATTGCTGGGACCTTTGTTTGATTACAAGAATTGAATGACCCTGTTTGCTCCTTACTTCCTGAGGATCCAAAACTATTTTCTTAAAACTACCTCCTGTTTTCAACTCCTACTCTTAGAACACCTAGGGTCCTGCCCCTCCATTGTGAGCATTGCCTAGGAGTCCATGAGACTCCTCTGAACTTTGACACACTGGGGCTGGCTTTCCAAACTTGCCCATAAAAGGGTTGCTTTGAAAAGTTTTCTGGTGTGAGCATTGCCCGGTAGGGGTGTTCAAAACCGATCCGAAACCGAAAACCGAGCCGAACCGAAGCTTAACGGCTTACTGGTAACGGCTTAACGGACGGGGAACAGATTGAATTTTTTTTTATTAACGGCTTATCGGTTTGTGGGCAGATTATTCAATTTTCTTAATGGATAATCCGTCAACCCGTTAAGAATATAAATATATATATACAATTTATTTTTATTTATATATATTAAATATAAAAAAACTAAAACCCTTGAAAATGAATAACAAAAACAAACCCTTCTGTCTCTAAACTCTAAACCCGTCTGTTCTGTCTCTAAACAAACCCGTCTGTTCCTAATTCAAGAGAAACTCTAACGCCTAAACCAGCAGCCACCTCCCACCGGCCAACAATCCTCGTCGTCGTCGACTTCTACCAGCCACCGGTCTCCCTCTCGCCGTCTCATCTCTCCCTCTCGCGAGTCGCGACTTCTTATCTTCTTATCCAGGTACTCTTACTTATGAATAAGATTTTTTGGTTTTTGCTGGGGCTTTAAAGAGGATTATTTCTCACAAATTTCAACTACAGTAGAGGTGCAATCTGATGCAACTCAAGTAGTTGAAGAAGTTGTTGTTAATTTTGATAATTTTAGGGTTTTCTTCTTCGTCTTCATTTCTCTGTTCTTATGTTTTGTACTGTGCAAATTAATCGTATTTGGTTATTAAATTACTAGGATGCTTACAACTAAAAATTAATTCCGCATGATCAATCCAAAGGAACAGGTAATAACTTCAGTTTGGTTTAACTTTAGGTTTAACTTTAGCAGGTAATAACTTCAGTTTGGTTTAACTTTAGGTTTAACTTTAGGTTTAATCTAAAATTAATAACTTTAGGTTTAACTTTAGCAAAAACGTACTATAATTAACCAAAATCGTAAATCCAAGCTCTGGAGTTGTGGTGTAAGAGTCTCATGTAATACATTTTCCAGGTAAAACGAGAAGCCTATACAATTTTGAAATTTTCCTGTTTGTGAATTAATTTATGTAATTCATATCAGATTATCGTGGCCGGTGGAAGTCTACATCTAATATAGTAATTTATATCAGATTACAGAGAATAAAGACATCTATATTAGATATGTTGGATTTATATTAGATATGCTGGTGTAATTCATATCAGATTATAGAGAATAAAGACATCTATATTAGATATGTTGGATTTAGGCAAAAATTTGAAAATTATAAAGTTTAAATTAGTAAGTTTAAAATAGAATTACACTATTTCTTTGTTATAAATGTGTTCCACTTTAATAACCAAATACGATTAGTTTACAACTTGATGTCTTTATTCTCATTCCTTTTCTTTTCTTGTTGCAGTGACTCATACATGGCTGAAAATATACAAAGTGATAACGTGATGATGGGTGAAAGTGGGGCTTCTAATTCAAATGCCAGCAATGGAAAAGACCCTTCCGTAATTGACGTGTAGTGTTAATATATTTGGTAAGATTATTCATCAGCTACTCAGCCTATTCCCTGTTTTATCATTTGGCTACCTCTTCTCTTCTCAACTAAAACCTATTTAGTGTCTCCTGATTTGACTATCTCCTGCAATTAATTAATAATAGTAGTAAAAAATTTATAGCTGATGATAGGGACAACTTTTTTTGTGGTGGGTGAACGACTAATCTTTGTTACTGTTGCTATCAACTTCATGGGAAGGGACCATTATTATAAGTTATTAATTGTTACTGTAAGTTATTAATTAGATGTCATTGGCTTTTTGATGAATATTTTGGTATATTTTATTTGTGTTGGTGTTTACTGTTTTGTAGGAGAAGAGGATGAACAGAAAGCTGTGGATGCAGCATTGATTGTGTTCCTGAATATTTGAAGGCTTATTTGGTTCTTACTCGAGTCGGGCGTGAAACCACATGAACTTATCTTTTTGTTTCTGTTCTGTTTTGAGTTTGCTTTTAGTGGTCGTATTGAAGAGTGTGTTGGTTACAACAACAACAACAACATCTTAATATATTCCATATAGTGAGGTCTGATTATAAATGGATATACAATGGGAGAAGAGGGAAATGACATAGAAATGTTTTATGTTTGCTTTTTATTCCATCGTCTGCTAATCAAATCCGTGCAATAATTGCATTTGAAGTACAAATGTTTTATGTAGAAGCATTTTTCTGTGCAAAAGCGTAACTTAGTGTTCTTTTTGCTGTTTGATGATGTCTGCTGAATTTTATATTCTTGAGTAGAAGTTGCAGAAGAAGAGAGTGAAAGGAATTCTGGCACAGACTTCGTAAAGTGCTGAACCACTTACCTCTGCATTGCTTCCGATTCATGCTCTATAATCAGTTCAGCTATTTCATGTCCAACAGGGAAAATACAATTTAGTGAATATGTATGTTAGGCCGATAAACCGCCCGATAAGAGCTAAACCGATACCAATCCGTCCGATATCTTGTCGGATGGCTAACGGATTAATACATTTAAAAGCCGATAACCGTTAAGCCAAACCGTTAAGAGTAAATAACCGCCCAATTCGCCCGATAAGCAGCCCTATTGCCCGGGGTCCCTGAGGCCCTTGGGAACTTTGACACACCAGGATACCATTGGGTGCACTATGAGAGCATTGGCATGTTCATACTTGGTTGAAGGCCTGACTTTTCAGGTTTATTGTTTGGGCCTGTTCAGCTCCCTATAGTTTTAGCAGTTTCACTTCTGTAATTCATTATTTATGTTGGTTTGTAATAATAATTTCTTTGTAAACAGATATTGGGGATATTAGTAAAACTGGGAGGGATTCTTATATATATTTTTGTTGGGAAAGGGTAGATGTCATGCCTATAGGTTGCTTTGATGTTTGTTTGCTTATATACATTCAGATACTATGCCTATGAATTTAAAGTTAGTCATGCATTCTAGATACCATGCCCATAGGTTGCTGTGATGTTTTCAGATACTACGCCTATGAGTTTAAAATCAGCCCTGCATTCTAGATACCATGCCTATAGGTTACTGCGATGTTCGTTTATTTAGACACCACGCCTGCAAACTTAAAATCGGTCTTTACACGCCAATAAGGTTAAAACCAATATCTGCATTTAGATACCATGTCTATAAGGTTAAAACCAATTTCTGCATTTAGATACCATATCCGTAAGTTTAAAATCAGTTTCTACACCTAGACAGCATGCCTATAGGACTTAATGAACCAAACTACCTGCTTAAAAGTGTTTAGTGGTTTATTGCGGTTCTGATTAACGATTAGACATCATGTTCATAGGACATCTCTGATCCACGCCTAGGCAAGCCTGTAGGGCGATTAAAATCTGACAGTTATAAAACCGTGCTTTGTTTGGGAACTGCCTAGCTCCAGCTAGTCCTAAAATCAGTAGGCAACTGATAAAGTACCATCTGCCTCGCTCTAATAAAACACTGCATATGTTCTGCTTTGTGCTCCCCTAGATATCCTGCTATAGGACTTCTAAAGTGTCTAAAATACTGTTGATTGAGACATGCAATTGCCTGCTTATTTGCGGAGGTAAAATGTGAGCCTTTAATTGTTCCTTTACCTGTCAGTCCTATTTGTTTTGCTTGTCGCTTAGATTTTCTCCTTTTAAACACTATGGGAGAGTCTAGATCCGCCTTAACTAGAAGTCCTAATCACCTCCAGGACCATAAGTAAGGGACGGATAATGCATGCATAGGGTACGTTTAATTAGAATCACTTACATAACCACTAAGGGGAGGGTAATCGGGTAGTAAAGGATATGATGACTTGTGCGCTAATGCTATGTGTAGCACCCCAACTTAGGGACGATTACCAAGTATTGCACAGAAGTGATCCTATAGGCTAAAAAACTTAGGACCCCCTTTACCCCTTAAACGTAATATCTATTTTGCTTTATCTGTTTATAAGACTAATTCACCTAATTTGAGTTTGGCCGGGACCCACCGTTGTGGACCTCGAGGGGTGCCTAACACCTTCCCCTCAAGGTTATTTCGAGCCCTTACCTAATATCTGGTGATGCAAACTGGTTTATGAGTTATTTGCTTTAGGTGCCCTAACGCACCTTAAATCCGTTAGGTGGCGACTCTTCAAATTCCATACCCAATTCCCAAAAGGAAATGAGTTTTCCCCAATGAATATCGAAACCCGGACTCCGCGAGGAAAAAGGGGGCGCGACAAATGACACAACGAACCTATTTCAACTTTCACAACCAAATGCCTTGGTATTACAATTGTTTTGCTTACGCTATCTTTGACAAAAAAGAAGAAAAAAAAGAAATAATTTTCATTTTATCATTATTTCATAAACGTCATATAGAAATTTATCAAGTGCAAATTCTAACACAAACGGGTAATTGCATAAAAAATTTATGCAACTATCCATCGTGATTGTCGCGCCCCCTTTTTCCCCCTCCTCGCGGGGGAGAAGTCCGGGTTTCGACATTAACGGGGTGTAATGACTCATTTCCTTTTAGGAATTTGGTATTTGAAGAGTCGCAACCTAACGGATTATGGTGCGTTAGGGCACCTAGAGCGATTAACTCTTGGGTTGGTTTGCATTACCAGAGATTAGGGTAAGGGCTCGAAGTAACCTCGAGGGGAAGGTGTTATGCACCCCCTTTGGTCCACAACTGTGGGTCCCGACCGAACATATATTCACATATTAGTCCATAAATAAACAATTGAAGCAAGTAATTTCAAGTAGAGCATGTTGGTCATTGTATAAAAATAAGAATTTAAACAGGTTGTGAAAAAAAAGGAAAAAAAATGAAGTTTCAAGCAAAGGATTTGGGGGAGAGGGAGGTCCTAGGTTGGTTAGCCTATAGGATCATCAGTACAATGCCCGGTAATCACTCCTTGAAAAGGGGTTACGCGTGACATTAGCGCACCGGTCATCTTATCCACGTCTACCCTTCCCATCCCTTTATTGGTCATGCAAAGCGAGCGTCGGTCACGGATTCCTATTGCGTGCTGCTACTCGTTCCTTATTAGTGGTCCCGGAGGGAGTTAGGACCTCTACCTATAGGTAGTTCTAAACAAACCCCTAAGGTTTTAAAGGTGAAAATTCTAAGGCGACAAGCAAAACAATTAGGACTTTGAGCAAACAAGAACAGGAAAGAGTAGATAAAGGCTCAATTTTCCTCCACAAGTAAACGTACAAGCAGAACGACTCAAACACAGTTAAGGTCTCTGTTAATCAAAGTCCTAAAACAGGATCTCTAAGTGACGATGCGAAAATAGACCATATTTTATACCCAGAAGTTATAACCTAGAAGTTGCCTAGGGATTCGTTTAAAATTATTAGAATCAGAAACATTGAACAGCGGAGAAAGAGCTTCAGGGGAATGCGGTTTGGAGAATGCCCTAAGGCTTGCCTATATGCAGCATGTTGTGTCGACATTAATGCAGGAATAAGCAGGTTTTTTAGAAATAGACTCCTTTAATACCTATAAGCATGGTGTCTAATGAGATTAATGCAATTTGGAAAGAACTTGTTTCGGAAAAATGTTAACGCTTAATAAGACCAGTTTTTTTTTAAGAAAATGAACTAGGCGTGATGAAGTTTATTTATTAGGCCAAATTAAATTACCAGACAGAATTGCGAGTATAGATCCCTATAGGCATGACATCTAGGCGTATTACTGATTTTAGCAACATACAGAAACGCTTATTAAAACTGGATCGGGGTTGAGTCCTATAGGCATGACATCTACTGATTCAAGACATGATTGTTTGGAACATATAAACATGGTTTCTAACATGATAGAATGCAAAATCTTATGAACATGATTTCTATCTGATGCAAACAAAATTAGGAGTGAGATCCTATAGACATGATTTCTATTAGGCAAAGCAATCATATTTCAAAGAGTAAATCCCTATGAGCATGTTTTCTATTGCGCAAAGTAGGCAGATTAAAAAGTAAGATCCTAAGAGCAGGATTTCTGCCCATATTACCCCATAAAGTATACATCTACCCACCCCTTTTACTAAATACCCCAAATATCTGTTTACAAATTATTACAGACCAATGAATGAATTACATAAGTAAAAATAGAAAATCAAGAAGCTATTTTATAGGGAGCCTACAATCAGGCAAGTTTCCCAAAGCATCCAATGGCCTCATAAACCTCAATTCCATAGACAAATCATAGTCTAGGTGCATCAAAGTTCCCCAAGGGCCCCAAGAACCCCGGGCAATGCTTACACCTAGACTTAGCAACCAAGAATTGAACCAGTGCAGTGTGGAAAGGCCAGCCTCAGTATGCCAGAGTTTAGAGGGCTCTCAAGAGGATCCCAAGGCAGTACACATACTGGAGGGGGCAGAACTTATTTACTAAGAGTAAAGTGGAAGTGCAGGGCACGAGTTGGAAAAAAGGTTATTAAAGACTATATTGGGAAGTCTGTTTTGGAAGCAATTAGTAAAGCAACAAAGATTGTTTGAAAAGAGGTTGGAGTAATAAACAAGCTTAAACACCTTAAGAAAATATCACATAGCTAGTTTGCAGAATTCAGTAGTCATACAGGGGTCAGGGGTTGGGGATACATAGACATTTGGCTGCACAACCCAACAAAGATATTAAGATTGGCTTGGACATGCTCAGAGATAGTTGACTCTGGCATAATCACACACCAGTCAGGAGAAATACAAACACATAGAAGGAGTGATAAGGATTTGGGAATTCATAGGATGGTAAGCATACAAGAAATAAAAGACTTGACAAGCATGCTTTGAAACCCACATAAGGGGATACATTAATCCAGCGGGAAGGGGAGACATAACAACATGCTAACAAGGCAACTTAACTACAAGTTCCACAACAGAACCACAAGTAGAAGCAAACTAGGAATAAAAGAAACTGAAACAGTAAGAGAAGCATATTGTTGTTGGAACTTTAAATCAAAACTAGGACATACCGGTGAAGGTAGAAGAAAGCAGAATAAAATAACCAAGAGTACAAATGATTAGCCTTGGCTTTTTGCCGGCTAACAATAGCAAGTAGCACAAGGGAGAAGGAGAGCAGAAGTTTTTAGTAAGAGAGATAGTTTTTGAAAACCAGTGTTCGTGTGTGTGTTAGTGAAAGACTAGAGTATTTATAGTTGAAAATAGGTAGTAAAATAAGGTAAGAATCATAGTAGCATGGTAATTAAGGAACTCAGAATCAATCAATTAGAAAATCAAGGAAGTACTCCCTTAAGTTAAGGGAATCAAATCAAATGGAAAGATTCAGTATCATATAAGGCAAGAAAAAAAAAATCAGTGCATGACTAAATAAGGAAGGGGTCAAGATTCAGTAAGCATAGAGTAGTCAATTAGGACTAAGTTCAGAAAACTCCAATTAAGGAATGATTCAGTAAAAATAAAGTACTACAGCAAATAAGGTAATGGAATCAGTCAATTTAAACAAACGAGTAGAATTTTAGGGTTTTAAAAGAAAACCTTTCAATCAAGCCATCAACTAAGGGAATCAGAATCAATCGAGAGGGAGTCATGATTCTGTACTTCAACATATAAATAGCGAAGATCAAAGAGACGTAGCAAACAGGCAAGGCCAGCAATATCGACAGAAAGAGGCATGAGATGAACACTCAAGAAAAATATAATCACATAGAGGTGATATAGGTAGGTTAAGGACTCATTAAAACCCATTCGAAGCATGGTTGTGAGCACGTGATTTTTGCCATACATGAAATACTCCAACAAAATCTAAGAAAATAAATTTTTTATTAATTATTTGCCATTTTTAGGAATTTTGTAGATTTTTATTAATTGTTTACATTTTTCTTGCTTGTTTAATTTTTATTCAAATCATAAAAAAAAACCCAAAATATCATGCATTGCATTTAGGATTTATTTCTTACACTTTTAGAATTAATCAGTAATTGCTTGTTTTATAAAATTTGAAAATCACAAAAATAGCTCATTTCCACATTTTTTGTCTTTAATTTTAGTTTATTGATTTTTCTTTTTTAATCTAGAGTTAAGTATTGTTTACAATTTTTATAATTAATTGATTAGTTTAATCTCACATTCTAGGTAATTTAGGATTTTTAAATTATTAGAATTTTTAATTAAAAAAAAGGAAAAAGAAAGAAAAGAATTTGAAAATAAAAGAAAAGGGTTTTATTTTTCGGAATTGGGTCCCCAAACCAGCCCAAATTATATCCCATACCCGTCTCCAAATCCAAGCCCAAACAATTGCCCAACCCGGTCCATGCCCTTGTCTAATTAAACGACCCCGTTTTGGTCACACATCATCACAACCGTTGGATTTCTATCATCCAACGGCTCGAAACTGTCCTGTCCTTTACTATAATAGTGTCCGAATAGAGCCTACCCTCCCCCCCAAACCAAACCCCTCATTTCGTCTCCCTCCTCTCAAACATCCCAAACCCTAGCTGCCCTTATATTCCACCGCCGCTCCGCCACAAACCACCCACCGAAAATCGCCTCACGGCGGTTCCGGTGGTCCAATAGACCTCAAAATGACACCATGAATTCCCCTTCATCTCCTTATCCCAAATCTCCACCCCTCTTTCCTCGAATCCCCGCCAAACTCTTCGAATCTTGAATCGAAGGAGCCGGCTAAAACCCTAAGTCGCCCAAAAGGCCCCAAATTCACACCATGTGATGCTCGGTCCTCCCTCACCCTTACTCTACCCTTAATTTCCTAAAATTCCCGGCCAAATTCCATGAATCTTCGATCTCAGAACCCTCGAACCCTAGCTTTTCCCCCTTTTCTAATTTTTCCGGTCAAGTTGGTTAAATGGACTTGAAACCTCCATTAATCGACCGTTCTTGTTAAGAACAGTCGATTAATGGTAGTCAAAGCCCATTTCGGAGGACTTTTGGACAAGTTTTCAAAATTGACTTAATTCTGGAACATTTTGGGTAAATCTTCTTTTCTTTTGTTCATTTAAATCTTATCTTTGTTTGATTTCTGCATGTTTATGTATTGATTGTTTAGATAGCATGATTAGGCTTCTTCTCTTTTCCCTCTTGTGATTCTTAATTTGTTTTCGGCCATCTTTTAATTAAAGCATGTGTAATTTGTTTAAGTTTAGGTTTCTTAGATTTTTGTCGAATTGAATGATCATAGCTGCTTTATTCTAGACTCATAACCGTTATAATTCTGTCTCCTAGACACATGGTCATCTGATTTTAGCTTTAAAGTGGTTGTTTAATTAGTAGTTGTTCAAACTTCGGTGCTAAAATTGCATTGATTCCATAATTGATCAAGTGTTCTCTCCTTCCAACTTTTAGATTTTTATATGTTGGGTTAATTCAGGTTTTATGTGTTCCTCGTGATTTCTGTAGTTAATTGGAAAAAAACAGTCTTAATAAAGATAGGCTGATTCAATTCAATTAACAATAGTTTCAACAGTTCTATTGATATCAGATGCACCTTTTGCTTTAGTTTAAGCTGGTTGCCTTGATATGAAAATCAATAGGACTTTAGGGCCCTTATTTTAATTAAAAGAGTCTAGGTAAAACTGAAATAAGCAGTAACTTAAAGGGTAAAATTGGATTTTTACTTAGGCTAAAAATCAGAAAATTTTAGAACTTAGGACAATTGTCCTTATCCTTAGCCAATGCTGATATTGGATAAGAGGAAAAGGACATACAGCTGTCAAAAAAGGATGTAATATTCTGAAATTTAGGAATCTAGGTCAGAATATTCCCTTTTGATGTCATTTTCTTGCACACTTTATAAAAGGGAACAGCACTCACTCACACACACACTGATGATCATCAAAAATTTACTGCACAAACATTCCCTGTTCTGAAAAGTTCAGATTTCAGAAATTTTGAAAAGAACTCAAAAACTTTTCTCATTCTTTCTGATTCTTTAATAGTTGAAAATATGGTTTGAAATAGAAGATTTTTCTTAGTTCTTTTAGCTGGATTCTGGTGTTCTTCTAGTTTTTGATTCTGTGTTTGAAGTTTGATTTTGGGGGCTGTTTAAGTTGTCTGGTTTGCTGCTACTGTTCTTGCTCTCTAAAATAGTTTTATCAATCTGGTTACTTTTGTTTCAAGGTACACACGGCCATTCCCTTGAATGACTCCTATGTATTTGAAATTTTCTGAATGAATGTGATTTGTCTCCCTTTGTTGACTATGGTTGTGTCTGTCCATGTCATTTTGCAGCAAAAATAATCTTTCCCTTAGGAAAATATTTTAAAGTTTCTTCACTTATGTCTGTGTCCTAAAGCTCAGTTTCTTTGATAGATTTGATTACTAACTATTTGAAGTTATTTATACATTTTCTTATTAGTCAAAACCTGCTTAGCCCCTTCCCTGGAAATCATGTTTATTTATTGGGCCTGACCCTTTACATGGTCAGGTTCATGGATTAAATCTTCCTCCCCTACTTTTAAAATCTGTATGAATGCTCATAAGGCAAGGGTGCTTTGATTCTGAGCTGGAACCTCCAGCAATTTATGTGTTTAACCTTCAACATGGTTAAACTCATGAATAATCATCTCTTTTTTTTGTATTCTTGAGTTTTAATCTAGGTCTGTCAATATAGCATGGTAGTATAACTGAAGTAACCTTGTGAATCTGACCTTCTCCCATGGTCGGATCCATGAGGTACTTAGAAAACAAGGTTGATTTAGCAACAAGAAGTTTCATGTTGGGAACCTGGGCAAACAGCTTTGTAAGAAGCAGCTCTATAGCTGGATTCTTGTGGATTTGGTGCCTTGGATTCGAAGAAGTGATAAAAGGAAATTCTGGAATCAGTAGAAGTCTTGATTATACTGTATTTTGTTCCTTTAGAATTTCTTGGATGTCAGTTGTTAATGTGCTGATTCTCTAGGAGTTAAAACTTCATTGTATAATTGTAGGACTTACAAATTTGTAAATGGACTGTTAATTTTAATTCCAGTTTGTTATCAGTAAGCCTACAAAAGTGGGCCATTTTATTTGGTGCAATAAATATATTTGGAGATGTATGCAAAATCTGGAATTGGGTCACAATTAGGCCCAAACCCTGGGCCTATTCAATGCAAGTCTGACCTGGGCCATTTGGGCTTTGGCATTTGGACTTCACAAGTTGACCTAGAAGAATTTAATTCATTGAATATAAATCCTTGTTCAATATGGTTTGAATTTTAATTTGTTAGAGCTAACTTCCAAATCAGTCTTGCATCGATTTTCCATAAGAATGGTTTGAATTTATTGTATCTTCATTAATTAGTATTTTTGCTTAGAGATGGATAGGCCCAGCCGATGCCAAGGTATAGCTGGGCCGCTTGAAAATTAAGCACAATGTGGGCTGTGTGCTTCAGGACTTGTAATTGTAACCCAGGCTTCTGGTTTATGGGCCTTATCGCGAGCCCATTTCTCCATTTCCTTCAAACTGAGTTAGTAGGGGCTGTTCTGGCCCATCCCCTTTTACCCAAAAAATATTCTAGGACCTTCTCCATTGATTGATTAGCCTTGTTGAATTAAGTCCTAAATAGGAGCGTACTAGTCGACCATAAATAATTAATTTCTCTTGAAATCATTTGAGGTGTGCCATGAAAAATAAAACCCTAAGCCCATGTCCCTCACCTAAATAACAACTTAGTATTGAAATAATTCATGAACATCGTAGTTTACTTTAGGCCCGATTTAGATTAGTATTGCGATTATGTATACATTCGCGTAACATAATTGCAAATTGAATTCTAAAAAATGACTCGAGGGATGCGTTCACGCAACTTCAACCAAACTTTTCTTAATAAATCAACAAAGCGTTATTAATCGTGGACACGTTCGCGTGACATGATTTTGACGCGCCAAAAGAAAAGAGTATACGTACGCGTAACTCAATTCTTTAATTACGAATAATTCAAGTGATTTAAAAGCGGTAAAAAGATAATTGCACATAGGTCTTAAAAATGAGTAGTTAAACAATTAAGCCAAGTATAAATTGCTAAGCGACCGTGCTAGAACCACGGAACCCGGGAATGCCTAACACCTTCTCCCGGGTTAACAGAATTCCTTATCTAGAATTTCTGGATCGCAGACTCTTTAAAAATAAAACTTCCTCGATTTGGGATTTAGAATAAACCGGTGACTTGGGACGCCATAATTTATTCCAAGTGGCGACTCTGAATTGAATAAATAATCCCATTTCGAATAATGTCACTTAAATTGGAAAAACTCCCTTATATATACTCCCTCTCGGGGTTTGTAAAAAAGGAGGTGTGACAGGTAACCACAGAAGCATTAACAAGAATCAAATAGTCAGGCTAACACACAGAACCAAGCCAAAGAAGACCTTAAAAATTAGGGCTTTTTAACATAGGCAAGTTAAAGAGAAGTAAGAACATAGAATCAGTCGAGATAAGCAAGGAAAGAGGCTTAAACATTAAAAAAACAGTTTAAACAAGTGTAAAAGAAACTCCGAGAAACCCTAAATTTAAAGAGAGTAAAACGGCTTAAAATTGATGGTTTTTAAAGAGAGGTTTGAGAACAGTGTAAAACATAGAAAGAAGCAAACATAAATCGTTAAATATAGCACAAATCTAAGATATTCAATCAAAGTTAAGGTTTCAAAGGAAACCCAGATAGAAACGGAATAACCTGCTATAAACTTCAAAGATCGTAACAAGTATGGTGTGATTCTGCCCAAGTCACACCAGAGAAGCCTCGAACAATAGAAACAGAAACCCTAGGTCCAAATCGACATGGCCTAGGACCCTTGAGGGCCGTAGAGATGATGAGCAAGGCGATGAGAGACCCATTGGAGGCTTGGGATTGAAAGGAGGTCGCCGGAGATGACCGGAGAAGGAGGCGTTTGACAGAGTCTAGGGTTAGGTTGAGAGAGAATACTGGAGATGAGAGAGTTTGAGGGCGGCGGAATTAGAAGAGTGATTAGGGTTAGGGGGTCTTTAGGATTAAGAAAGGAAGGGGCTTGTTTGGACCGTTGATCTGGGAGATCAACGGTCAGGATTCAACCGGGTAGGTGGGTTCTGGGTCTGGGTAAGGGTTAATAGGGTCTTGTGTCGGGTTATTTAATTAGAAGGTTGGGCCGGGAATTGGTCCGATTTTGGCTACAAGTGAAAGCCAAATTTGGCTATAATTTAAATAGTCAGTTTTTCCTTATTTTTAACTTTAATAAATAATAAGTAATTTTTGGAAAATAATTTAAGGTTCCAAAATGATTAAAATGCATAATTAACATTTTAAAAATATAGGGACCAATTTTGTGCATATAAGGTATAATTAAATATTAAAAGGGCTAATATTGCAATTATATGCAATTTAGCTTAAAAATACTAAATGTAATTATAAAAATGCATGAAAAATATATTAGCCATATTTTGACATAAGTATAAATTAAATGAGCAAATCATCATCACAATAATTTGGAAAATATTTATTGGGTGTTTTATGGATAAAAAGGGGGAAAATAAATTAATTTAAACCCTTAAAATTATGGGAAAAATAATAAAGACCTCGTGCATGCTTATATATGCATATATATGCTATTTTGAAGGTATTTATGCATATATAAAAATATAGGAAAAAATTGGGTATTAACAGCTGCCCCTCTTTACCCGGGAAGGATGAAAGAGTTTTCGGGTAAAGAAATAATGGCCAATTTTGACCGGATGGGATGCTTTGATAGACAGAGGCCGAGCTCCGATTTCCGAGTTGCCTACATATCCCTGGTTTTACAGGAATCAGGCCATGTGTAGTTCTGGATTCACCTACGGAGTATGCCGATGAAATTATTGTAAGAACGGACATGAGATGTGGAAGCAGCTACGATGAGCGGTTAAGGCTTGGGACGATTAGAGGAACTGGAGCGAGATTGCTCCTGCTAGGATAGCGGTTGTTTGCTGGTTACCTACAGATAAAAGATGCTACAAACGTATTTGCGAAAATTTAAACATGATGCAGATTCCCTTTGGACCATGAAGGTTGTCTTCGGACGGTTGAAGATGTCGTCCTCAGACCATGACGTCCTGGGCCATGAAGCGTATGATAAGGGATTCGCAGGCCATGAAATGATGTTCTCAGGCCATGAAGATGGTGCCTCCGAACCATGACGCCTTTGAATAATGATATGCAAATTGAGGGATCCTCAGGCCATGGCATGGTGTCTTCTGGCTATGAGGATGGTGCCTTTAGACTATGACGCCTTCGGATAGGTTGGCGATATTTCAGCCCATGATATGCAATAATATGGTGTTACCAAGACAATGCTAGTCTTGTGAAATGAAGGACAGAGCTTAGCCCAATTGGAAAGCAATTAGATAGTAAAATAGAGCAATGTCTGTGCAAAGGGACATTGCTTAGTCCCATGCGATAGTGGAGGCAAGGTTAGCCTCATGCAAGCGGAGTCAGGGCTTAGACTCATGCAGGTATGGAGGCAAGGATCAGCCTCATGCAAATATGGAGTCAAGGATTAGACTCATGCAAGGAGAAGGCAGTGCTTAGCCTTATACAAAATGGAGGTAGAGCTTAACCTCATGCATGATTCGGGACAGGGCTTAGTCCCATGCAAATGGAAGGCAGAGCTTAGCCTTATGCAAATATGGAGTCAGAGCTTAGACTCATGCAAATGTGGAGTCAGGGATTAGACTCATGCAAGGAGAAGGCAGTGCTTAGCCTCATGCAAAATGGCGGTAGAGCTTAACCTCATGCAAGATTCGGGACATGGCTTAGTCCCATGCAAATAGAAGGCAGAGCTTAGCCTTATGCAAAATAGAGGTAGAGCTTAACCTCATGCAAGATTCGGGACAGGGCTTAGTCCCATGCAAATGAAAGGCAGAGCTTAGCCTTATGCAGATATGGAGTCAGGGCTTAGACTCATGCAAATGTGGAGTCAGAAATTAGACTCATGCAAAGAGAGAATAGCAGATAAGGGTAGAGTATGTCTTAGCTAGGATATGTTCATTGTCTGATGGCCGGATGGATGGTGAATTAGCTTTGTGTATACATGTTCCGCGAATGCTACCGTTACGTCAAATGTGCCTGTGTTCAAAGAAAAATTGTAACTTTTATGAGGGGAGGTTGGTTCTTGCTTCGCCTGCCGGCCTTGCTCTACTATGCTCTGGAAGCCCCTCTTCGAGTTCCCCTAGGTAGCGTNCTTAAGTTAAAACGCCCGAAAACGTCGGCCAAGAGGGGCTTTTAAGGGAATAAAAACTGAGTATTTCACCTGTATTCAGACCAGAAAACCTAATGAACCCCTGCAACTCTCCCCCAAAATCCCACACAAACCCTAGGGTATTCCGGGTGTTACGACGCGATTCTAGTGCTGAAAAGTCCGGACAGCATGCTAGTTTCTCTTTCTCCTTCTTGTATCCGTGTTGAGGAACTTATTTTTGATGAAAAAGGACCAGGTTTCGTGGGTGATACTCAGTACAAGGTAAGTTTGTGCTTCTCCTTCCATTATCTATGCATTTGCGAGTTGTAACTCGATCGTAAAGAATAGACCTAGCTAGTTTCGGAAGAATGGTATGTTGTTTGATCTTGTGCAATGGTTGGCTGGTTGTGAACTTATTTTTAAGTTAAATTCATGGCTTTTTTATTGTATAAGAGGTGTAATGATGTACTTTTGGTTGTATTTCTCAATTTGAAAGAAAAGACAAGTCGAAACGTGTTTAAGTAAACCGAAAAATTATGTTTGAGTTGATGAACTTGTGGGACTGTTTTTGGGCTGTTTCGTGTTGATATTGGATTGTCTCTTTTACTACTGTTTTGATGGAGTTGAAAGGAGGAAGGGTGTGGAGAAACACCACATAATGGCAAGGTTTTTCGTTGGTCGTTCATCGTAACATTTTCGGATTGTTTGACACTATTATGGTTGTCGTGTTGTGTATGAAGCGATAGGGGTATGTTGGGCTGTTTGTGATTGTTTTGACTAGTGTGAAGTCATATATATAGGGGAGGTGCTGTCCATTTCATTGTAAAATAGATTGTGGTCGATACATGATAGTTACGACGCTTAAACGATAACGAGAGTGTCATTTCTCTTATTGTAGACTAAGGAGCCGTGAAATTGCATAGCTTGAGGTTGGGAAGAATATACAAGGTATGTTAAGGCTCTTCCTTCATTCTTTTGGCATGATCCATAGTGAAACGAACGTAAACGATACGCTATTTCATAATGAATCTACTCCTAGCAACTAAGGTTGTCCATGTTGTTCTTTCCTTACAAAGTTATTCCAAGAAAGTATGTATGATCCTTGAGTCCTAGTGAAGTTCATATTGATGGTATGATGTCCATAATGTTAATCGATGGTGCAATGACCTTATGTCACTCCAAAAGGTTTAGAACGTGACTCCATGAGTCCAGCATGCATTATATATGTATCTATTTTACTCTACCGAGCCGCGCTATAGTCGGCCGGGTATGGCACCTATTGTGCAACCACTGATCAGTTGGGTTTACCGAGCTCCACGTAGCCGGGTACGTTTTTACCGAGTCCTCTTTGAGGCCGGGTATGATATGATGATGATGATGCCCACAGAGGCGTATGTTTTTAAAAGTTTATGTATATATATGTATTATGCATTTCATGTCAGTAGCCCCCAGAGGCACTCAGATGTTACAGGTTGTATCTCCTCTATCTCTCTTTACATTACTATTCTTATTTATGCTTTCCTGCCTTACTTACTCGGTACTTTATTCGTACTGACGTCCCTTTTGCCTGGGGACGCTGCGTTTCATGCCCGCAGGTCCCGATAGACAGGTTGACATTCCTCCTAATAGGCTATCAGCTCAGCGAAGGTGTTGGTGTACTCCACTTGCTCCGGAGTTGCCTATTTGGTCAGTATGCTTTGGATATGTATTGATTGGTATGGCGGGGCCCTGTCCTGACCTTTATGATTTTATGTACTCTTAGAGGCTTGTAGACAGATGTTAGGTGTATGGATAATTGTATGGCCTTGTCGGCCTATGTTTTGAGTTTACAAATGGTCATGTCGGCCTTATAGGCCCGTATGTCACATGTATAAGTTTGTATATCATGTTGGGTCAGCATACGTTAAGTATTCCCTTATGTTTTATTCTTGTTATCTCATAAAGGGTTTTCTAGCTCATTTACCCATGATAGTATGATAAGAAAGATATGTTACGTTGGTACTCGGTTGAGTAAGGCACCGGGTGCCCGTCGCGGCCCTTCGGTTTGGGTCGTGACAAAGTGGTATCAGAGCAGTTCTGTCCTAGGTAGTCTACAAGCTGTGTCTAGTAGAGTCTTGTTTATGGGTGTGTTGTGCACCACACTTATAAGCAGGAGGCTACAGGGCATTTAGGACTGTCACTCTTTCTTTTTACTCTAGATCGTGTGGTAGAGCTCAGTTGTAAGAATTCAAACTTCTAAATTCTATTTTATCCGTAATACAATGATACCTACATCGAGAAAGATAGTTGGTTAGAGATTGAATGTGGCTCTGGAAGAGCTGAGTTAGAGGAACTCGATTTTGCATCACACTGATGATGAGTAAATGTAAGTTCTTCAGCAAATCATGTGTCTACTAATATGTGTGAGCTTCTTGAGAAGGATCCCCAAGGCATGGATATCTATCCACCCATATGGTAAAAAGCAACAAGAGAATCAGAAGCTAGATACAAGTTTCAACAAATAAAAGAAGCAAGGTGGTGAAGGTTACGAGGTACCAGTTAATGAAGGTTCAGTATTTACAATTCAGGCAGAGAAATACATGCATTTTGAGTTACCTTGAACAGTAACAGAGTTATATACAATTGACCACACCCATCTCAATTATGCCCTAGCTGACAAATATAATTTAAGAGAATGATGTAATATGAGGATCAAGCTGGGATTAGTGTAACCAAGATTGTTATCATTATCTAACATTTCCTAAGGGTACGGTAGTGCAGATGTGGTAATAGATCTCCTTGTGAGACACCCCGATGGTGCAATCTAGTAGCATGGTAATTAAAGAACTCCGAATCAATCAATTAGAAAATCAAGGAAGTACTCCCTTAAGTTAAGGGAATCAAATCAAACGGGAAGATTCAGTATCATATAAGGCAAGAAGAAAAATCAGTGCATGACTAAATAAGGAAGGGGTCAAGGTTCAGTAAGCATAGAGTAGCTTATTAGGACTAAATTCATAAAACCTCAATTAAGGAAATGACTCAGTAAAAATAAAGTACCATAGCAAATAAGGTAATGAAATCAGTCAATTTAGACAAACGAGTAGAATTTTAGGGTTTTAAAAGAAAACCTTTCAATCAAACCATCAATTAAGGGAATCAGAATCAATCGAGAGGGAGTCATGATTTTGTACTTCAACATATAAATAGAGAAGATCAAACAGACGTAGCGAACAGGCAAGGCCAACAATATCGACAGAAAGAGGCAAGAGATGAACACTCAAGATAAATACAATCACATAGAGGTGATATAGGCATGTTAAGGACTCAGTAAAACCCATTCGAAGCATGGTAACCACAGAAGCATTAACAAGAATCAAATAGTCAGGCTAACACACAGAATCAAGCAAAAGAAGACCTTAAAAATTAGGGCTTTTTAATATAGGCGAGTTAAAGAGCAGTAAGAACATAGAATCAGTCAAGATAAGCAAGGAAAGAGGTTTAGACATAAAGAAAAATCAGTTTAAACAAGTGTAGAAGAAACTCCGAGAAACCCTAAATTTAAAGAGAGTAAAACGGCTTAAAGTTGATGATTTTTAAAGGGAGGTTTGAGAACAGTGTAAAACATAGAAAGAAACAGACTTAAATCGTTAAAAATAGCACAGATCTAAGATATTCAAACAAAGTTAGGGTTTCAAAGGAAACCCAGATAGAAACGGAAGAACCTGCTATAAACTTCAAAGATCGTAACAAGTATGGTGTGATTTTTTCCAAAGTCACACCAGAGAAGCCTCGAACAACAGAAACAGAAACCCTAGGTCCAATTCGACATGGCCTAGGACCCTTGAGGGCCTTAGATATGATGAGCAAGGTGATGAGAGACCCATTGGAGGCTTGGGGTTGAAAGGAGGTCGCCGGAGATGACCGGAGAAGGAGGCGTTTGACAAAGTCTATGGTTAGGTTGAGAGAGAAGACTGGAGATGAGAGAGTTTGAGGGCAGCGGAATTAGAAGAGTGATTAGGGTTAGGGGGTCTTTAGGATTAAAAAAGGAAGGGGCTTGTTTGGACCGTTGATCTGGGAGATCAACGGTCAGGATTCAACCGGGTAGGTGGGTTCTGGGTCTGGGTAAGGGTTAATAGGGTCTTGGGTTGGGTTATTTAATTAGAAGGTTGGGTCGGGTATTGGTCCGATTTTGGCTACAATTGAAAGCCAAATTTGGCTATAATTTAAATAGCAGTTTTTCCTTATTTTTAACTTTAATAAATAATAAGTAATTTCTAGAAAATAATTTAAGGTGCCAAAATGATTTAAAATACATAATTAACATTTTAAAAATATAGGGACCAATTTTGTGCATATAAGATATAATTATACATTAAAAGGGCTAACATTGCAATTATATGCAATTTAGCTTAAAAATACTAAATGTAATTATAAAAATGCATGAAAAATATATTAGCCATATTTTGACATAAGTATAGAAATTAAATGAGTAAATCATCATCACAATAATTTGGAAAATATTTATTGGGGTTTTATGGATAAAAAGGGGGAAAATAAATCAATTTAAACCCTTAAAATTATGGGAAAAATAATAAAGACCTCGTGCATGCTTATATATGCATATATATGCTATTTTGAAGGTATTTATGCATATTTAAAATATATAGGAAAAAATTGGGTATCAACAATGGGTTAATCATCCCTAAGAGGAACGATATGGGGTCGACCAAGTCGTATTCATGCCCACAAGGCAAGATGGCAAAGGGCACCTCGGCCATTGTCGGGGCCAGACCGTAAGAAATCCTACGTCGCGGAACCGATGTAGCGGTCAAGCAAATGAAAGAGGCTGTGGTAACGAGAAAGTACGCTGGTCAAAGACCATTGGACAAATATGGAAGCTGTTAATATAAATAGGGGTAGCTAAACCCAAAAAAGGGGGAGAGCTGCGAGAGAAGCCAGAATCAAGAGAATCTCTTAAGGAAGAACGGCTCCTTCGCTTCTTTTATGTTTCTTCCATGTTCATGATACAAATCGGTCATAGATGTAAGCTTATTACATATGATTGATGTATAATTATTGTATGAAGAAATATTATCCGCGATTATTCTTCCTCTTCATTTTTTCTCTACCCTGCATATCTAGATCTGAGATTAATTATGNAAGACCTTAAAAATTAGGGCTTTTTAACATAGGCGAGTTAAAGAGCAGTAAGAACATAGAATCAGTCCAGATAAGCAAGGAAAGAGGTTTAAACATAAAGAAAAATTAGTTTAAACAAGTGTAGAAGAAACTCCGAGAAACACTAAAATTAAAGAGAGTAAAACGGCTTAAAGTTGATGATTTTTAAAGAGAGGTTTGAGAACAGTGTAAAACATAGAAAGAAATAGACTTAAATCGTTAAAAATAGCACAGATCTAAGATATTCAAACAAAGTTAGGGTTTCAAAGGAAACCCAGATAGAAACGGAAGAACCTGCTATAAACTTCAAAGATCGTAACAAGTATTGTATGATTATGCCCAAAGTCACACCAGAGAAGCCTCGAACAACAGAAACAGAAACCCTAGGTCCAAATCGACATGGCCTAGGACCCTTGAGGGCCTTAGAGATGATGAGCAAGGCGATGAGAGACCCATTGGAGGCTTGGGGTTGAAAGGAGGTCGCCGGAGATGACCGGAGAAGGAGGCGTTTGACAGAGTCTAGGGTTAGGTTGAGAGAGAAGACTGGATATGAGAGAGTTTGAGGGCAGCGGAATTAGAAGAGTGATTAGGGTTAGGGGGTCTTTAGGATTAAAAAAGGAAGGGGCTTGTTTGGACCGTTGATCTGGGAGATCAACGGTCAGGATTCAACCGGGTAGGTGGGTTCTGGGTCTGGGTAAGGGTTAATAGGGTCTTGGGTTGGGTTATTTAATTAGAAGGTTGGGTCGGGTATTGGTCCGATTTTGGCTACAATTGAAAGCCAAATTTGGCTATAATTTAAATAGCAGTTTTTCCTTATTTTTAACTTTAATAAATAATAAGTAATTTCTAGAAAATAATTTAAGGTGCCAAAATGATTTAAAATACATAATTAACATTTTAAAAATATAGGGACCAATTTTGTGCATATAAGATATAATTATACATTAAAAGGGCTAACATTGCAATTATATGCAATTTAGCTTAAAAATACTAAATGTAATTATAAAAATGCATGAAAAATATATTAGCCATATTTTGACATAAGTATAGAAATTAAATGACTAAATCATCATCACAATAATTTGGAGAATATTTATTGGGGGTTTTATGGATAAAAAGGGGGAAAATAAATCAATTTAAACCCTTAAAATTATGGAAAAAATAATAAAGACCTCGTGCATGCTTATATATGCATATATATGCTATTTTGAAGGTATTTGTGCGTATATAAAAAATATAGGGAAAAATTGGGTATCAACACTAGTGTCATGTCCTCGGAAATCTAAAGCCTTGCCATATTTTGCCTGATCACCTCTCCCCAATACTTCTTAGGCCGCCCTCTACCTCTTCTCGTGCCCTCCACAACCAGCTGCTCACATCTCCTTACCGGCGCATCTGAGCTTCTCCTCTGAACATGCCCGAACCATTTGAGTCTCGCTTCCCGCATCTTGTCATCAATGGGAGCCACATGCACCTTCTCCCGGATATCATCATTCCTAATCTTATCCATCCTAGTGTGCCCCACATCCACCTCAGCATCCTCATTTCTGCTACTTTCATCTTCTGGATATGTGAGTTCTTTAAAGGCCAACACTCAGCCCCATACATCATGGCCAGTCTAACAACCGCTTTATAGAACTTATCTTTGAGTAACGGTGGCACTCTCTTATCACACAAGACTCCAGATGCTAACCTCCACTTCATCCATCCTACACCAATACGATGTGTAACATCCTCATCGATCTCCCCTCCCCCTATATAACCGACCCAAGGTACTTGAAGCTGCCTCTACTTGGGATGACCTGTGATTCAAGCCTCACATCCACGTCCACTTCCCTCGGCTCAGTGCTGAACTTACACTCCAAGTATTCCGTCTTCGTCCTGCTCAGCTTGAAACCCTTAGACTCAAGAGCCTGTCTCCAAACCTCCAGCCTATCGTTAACACCGGCTCGCGACTCATCAATCAGAACTATGTCATTGGTGAATAGCATGCACCATGACACCTCCCTTTGAATATGGTGTGTTAACGCGTCCATCACCAGGGCGAACAAAAACGGACTGAGGGCAGAACCTTGGTGTAATCCCATTTCAACTGGAAAATGATCAGAATCGCCTTCTACTGTCCTAACTCGAGTCTTTGCCCCAGCATACATGTCCTTAATAGCCATAATGTAAGGAACCGACACACCTTTTGCCTCCAAGCATCTCCAGAGAACTTCTCTAGGAACCTTGTCATATGCTTTCTCTAGGTCAATAAACACCATGTGCAGATCCTTCTTTCTCTCTCTGTACAGTTCCACCAACCGCCTAACAAGGTGTATAGCTTCCGTAGTTGAACGACCCGGCATGAACCCGAACTGGTTATCGGATATAGACACTGTCATCCTCACCCTCGCTTCAACCAACCTCTCCCACACTTTCATGGTATGACTCAGTAATTTGATACCCCTATAATTGTTACAACTCTGGATATCACCTTTGTTTTTATACAATGGAACTACCGTACTCCACCTCCACTCATCTGGGATCTTCGTCTCCTTAAAAATAACATTAAACAACCCAGTCAACCACTCCAAACCAACTCTCCCCACATACTTCCAAAATTCCACTGGAATCTCGTCTGGCCCGGTCGCTCTTCCCCTACTCATCTTACGCAGCTCCCACGATCTCCTCAACCTTGATACGCCTGTAGTACCTAGAGTCACGGTGACTCTCGGAATGCTCCAATTTGCCTAGCGCAATATCCCGATCCACTTTTTCGTTTAGGAGTTTCTGAAAGTAAGTCTGCCATCTCCTCTTAATCTGGGCATCTTCCATCAATACTCTATCATCTTCGTCCTTGATGCATCTCACTTGGTCCAAATCCTGAGCCTTCCTCTCTCTCAACTTGGCCAGCCGAAATAACTTCTTCTCCCCGCCTTTTCCCCCCAGTTCCTCATACATACGACCATACGCTGTTGTCTTAGCCTCCGTGACTGCCAGCTTAGGTTCCTTCCTGGCTACCTTATACCTCTCCATGCACGCTCGCCTCTCCTCCTCACCTATGCTCTCCACTAACTTCAGGTACGCCGCCTTCTTAGCTTCCACTTTACCTTGGACCATTTCATTCCACCACCAATCTCCTTTGTGCCCACCAGAGACGCTCGTCGCGACCCCTAACACCTCTCTCGCAGCCTCCCTTATACAGTCTGCTGTCACTGACCACCTAGTGCTCGCGTCACCACTGCTCCTCCAAGCTCTCATAGCCGACAACCGCCCCTCCAGCTCTTGGGCTCTATCCTTAGTTAAGGCTCCCCACCTGATTCTTAGTCTAACTCGAGCAGACCTTTTCCTCCTCTTTAACATAATACCCACGTCCATCACCAAGAGCCTATGCTGCATCACAAGTATCTCACCCGGAATTACCTTGCAATCCTTTCAACAGCCCTTTGTCATACCTCCTGAGGAGAAGATAATCAATTTGAGTCTTTGCCATAGCATTTTGAAAAGTAACCAAATGTTCCTCCCTCTTCGAAAAGCTAGAGTTCGCAATCACCAACCCAAAAGCCTTAGCAAAGTCCAACAGCGAGGTACCTCCTCCGTTCCTCTCCCCAAAACTAAAGCCTCCATGCACTTCGCCATAACCACCAGTGGTCGACCCAATATGACCATTGAAATCCCCTCCTATGAATAGCTTCTCAACAGGTGGAACCTGGCGCACAATCTCATCTAACCCCTCCCAGAAGCACCATTTAACCTCCACATTTAGGCCCGCATGCGGCGCATAGGCGCTAACGAAATTTAGGGTGTACTCTTGAACCACCAACTTAATAGTCATCAATCTATCATCCACTCGTCTAAAACAAGGAGAAGAGGAAGTCAAACGTATTAAGAAAGAAGTTGTCTTGAATGTTGAAATTAAGGAGAAGGATGAGACTAATAAGGAGAAAAACTTGAATCCTTCACTAATTGGGATAACTAGTCCAGGAAAGAATGAGGGTAAAAATGCGGGTAAGGCTAGTTCTCCTAATCCAACTACTATAGGGATTGAGGAGGTTGTTAGGAAGGAATGTACTATTGAATGGGTGTATAGGCGATTTGGTACTAGAAATAAGAACTTAGGGAGCTCAATGTCACAGTCAACCACTCTTGTCATGAGATTCCTTCTCAAACTTATGAGGATTCTGGGCAGGAGGCAAATATTGAAGTTAATTCTGGGAAATATTTATGGAGTGATGAAGTTGATATTATGCAGTCTCACATAGACACAACAATTACTACATGAGGCAAAGAAACGAAGGACAAGAGCCAGTAGCAAATAGCAGACACAAGTAACTCTAGTGCTACAGTAAACCCTAGAGTTCTAAAAACTAGGGTTGATGGTAGCTTGAGTTCAAACAAGCAACAACCAATTCCACCAGCTGAATTTGATAAAGGATCATCTAGGGAAGCTAGAACAACTAGAGATTCAGCTATTAAAGCTCCAGCTAAGAATCATGCCAATGCAATAGTAAACCCTAGTGGAGCTATTAAGGTTTTGGCTATTGTTGAAGGTGATCCGATGAAAGTTTCAGGTGGTGTTCAGGTTGGGAATGTTCATGATAAGGTACTACATGATATAGTGAGGTCAGAACAAGAGACAGCTGATGGGAAGGCATCTGATCTCAATGGAACAGTAATTCCAACACTTCTAGCTACAGTAAACCCTAACTTGAGTTCTGTATATGAGCTTCAATTCAGGGTGATGCAGGAGAATGTAGGGGTCATGGAGAAGAATTATGAAGTGTTGAAGGAGGCAAAAATGAGGGCACGTGATGAATAAGTTTGGCACGCCCCAACCTCGGGAGGCGTGACCGGTGCTCAATCGAGTGAACCCAACTGAGCAAGCCTTTTTAACACTTTCTACCCAACTCAATACGATTAAGAAAACCATGCTTTTGTTTATTTAGACAATAGCGAAAATCGTACATTCAACATTGTTAATTCATTTTCATATCACAAACCTTAAACCATGGTTAAGTTTTCAGGATTTCATACAGTTGCAGTTTAGAAGAACTAGAGTTTAGAATTACTATGCAGTACTTTAACCCATCCGACATTCGAACATAACCCACACAAACGTCCACGGAGCCTCTAAGGATACAAAAGACCATTATGACAACGCCGGCAACAAGGCCGCGACTATACCTCAAAAGTGGAAGTCTACAACAAAAGATATACAATATAACCCATTGAAGGAGAAAGGGGATCACCAAGACTTTGAGAGGAGGGTACTCCGCTACGCGCGATTGGCACTGTCCGCTATGGAGCCACCTACATTCATTCAAAAATGTAGCGTCCCCGGCAAAAGGGACGTTAGTACCATTGGATAGTACTAGTATGTATAACTAAACACCATCCTGTTAGAAAGAACAACCATACACTTGTATGATGTCTATGTTGAAGAAGGTAGTGGGAGATCCGTCCACTATTGTGCCAGTTGAAACTATTGAGGTTAATGAAGAACTGTCATATGAAGAAGTTCCAGTTGCCATTCTTGACAGGCAAGTCCGAAAATTGAGAAATAAGGAAATTGCCTCCGTGAAAGTGTTGTGGCGGAACCAGCAGGTTGAGGAAGCCACTTGGGAAGCCGAGGAAGAAATGAGAAGGAAGTACCCACATTTGTTTGTATAGCCATGTAATAGCTTTTATGCATTTGGTTCCTATGAATTCTGTATCCTTTGAATTGGTCTATATAAAAACTGTACTGTTTTGTTTTGGTTATATGTTGCCCATGCGGCCATGGTTAGTATTGTACAGGTTATGTTAAGTCTATGGATTATGTATATACTGTTAGAATATGTTTTTGGGGCTCTCTGACATGTGGATAGGCCTAGGTATAAAGGAAACTCTGGCAAAAATTTTGGAAATTTAGGGAGTTAGCCAAATTTGGGGCTGTTAATACGTTTCATGTTGTGAAAAGCTGGGGTTGCATAAAGATTGCTAATGAGTGAACCTTGATCCTCATTCGAGGATGAATGATCCTAAGTGGGGGAGGATGTAAGGCGCCGTGAAAATTCCTACTCAAAACCCGAAAGCTCGTAGTGCCAAGTTAGATATATGTGTTAGAAATTTGTAAAATTCTTCGCGGCTCGCAAGCTCGCCGCGGTTCGGACCCTTTGGACTGATCTATGCATTAAAAAGTTAAGGAATAATGTTTTCCAGAAAAGTGCTTTTATGCGGTCCATTATGCGGTCGCATAATAGCTATGCGGACCGCATAGTCGCCGCAGAGTCAGACAGTTTGATGGTTAATTTGAGGTCAACTATGCGGCCCATTATGCGATCGCATAATCAATATGCGGGCCGCATAGTCATCGCATAATCCCTTTGGAATTTTTGCGAGGAGAAGTTCTGCGGTGCATTATGCGACCGCAGAATAGGTATGTAGACCGCATTCTTATCGCATACCCGGGCAGTTTGTTCAGGTTCTTGAAGCCATTTTTGCAGTCCCTTTTGCGAGCCGCATGTCCATTATGCGATCGCATGTGCGATCGCAGACTGTGTCGGGGCTCCTATTTTCTAACTTTTAAAACCCGACCCCATCCCATTAAAAATACCCCATTAGACTCCTTTTATGCTATTTTTACTGAAAATAGAGTGAGAGAGGAAGTTCTAGAGGGAGAGAGAGTGATCTTCATCAAGCCCCCACCCAATCCTTGCCTAAGCCCTTGAAGAATTTCAAGTAAAGCTGCTAGGCCTTCACCCCAAGAGGTAAGAACTTGAGCCCTAACCTTTAGTTTCGAAATTCACACTATAATGAGGAATTAGCTTGTGGGTTCATGGGTATAAAAATGGATTTTTCTTCCATGCATAAAAGATAATAGGGTACGGGAGGTTGTGAACTAAAAAGATAGCAATTGGGGTGTAAGATGATGAAAATCTCACAAAAAGGGTCCTAAAATCACAATGCACACTTAGTGCTTGCTAATATGCTCAAATAAGCTAGAACCTTAATCATGTCTCTAATTCTTGGTTCAACTTGCAATTTTCATAAAATAGATCGAGGTTGCTAGGAAATTCCGGAATTTATTGTAAGGATTTAAGGAAAGCTCTGTTGAGGTATGTATGGCTAAAACCCCCTCCTCTTAGAAATTGAGCTTCCATGGTGTCCGTGCAAATGTTGTAAGTCCGAAATTTGATTGATGTAGTACTTGTTATGTCAAATGAATTGATGTTGTGAAAATGTATGTGGAAGGTGCTTCCCCATGTGTTTAATGTGCTATTCTTTGTAAAATTGAGGATATGTGGAGAACATGAGCTATGTGCTAAATGCCTAAATTTCAAGTCGAGGTTACATTGTGATTAATATGCCAAACTGGATGAATTCCTCTCTATGCTTATGACTTGAATTGCTTTTGTACGTACCTATGATCTTAAATGGCAAGGTTAATGTTGAAGATGGGAATAATGTGAAACGTGAGTTATGGAATGTGTCCTAGTGCCAAGTATGATGTGGTAATTGTGGCCCTAAGTGCCGATGAACTAATACATGTGAAACCAAAAATTGAAATGAGATGATTAACGAAAAAGGGTAACGTCTTGGTAAGACGGCTTAGCCGATCGGGTCGTGATCGGACGCCATGCTACACACATGGTGGTATTGTATTGATAATTGAAACTGGAAAGTGAGAATGAATTAAGGGTAACATCTTGGTAAGACGGCTTAGCCGATCGGGCCGTGATCGGACTCCGCTCAAGAAAGCGGTGGTATTGTGAATGATGATGCAACAATGGAATGCCCCAACCAAAAATTACGAAAACTATGTGAAAACTATGTGAACCTTTTATATTGCTAACGTGGTGATTGTTTGAAGCTTTGTAGCCCTTATGATTTCTTTCTACTCTTGTATGGTTCTTCTTTCTAACAGGATGGTGTTTAGTTATACATACTAGTACTATTCCATGGTACTAACGTCCCTTTTGCCGGGGCGCTACATTTTTGAATGAATATAGGTGGCTCCATAGCGGACAGTGCCGATCGCACGTAGCGGATTATCCTCCTTTCAAAGTCTTGGTGAGCCCCTTTCTCCTTCAAGGGGGTTATATTGTACATCTTTTGTTGTAGACTTCCACTTTTGAGGTATAGCCGGGGCCTTGTTGCCGGTGTTGTCATAATAGTCTTTTGTATCCTTAGAGGCTCCGTAGACATTTGTGTGGGTTATGTTCGGATGTCGGATGGGTTAAAGTACTGCATAGTAATTCTAAACTCTAGTTCTTCTAAACTGCAACTGTATGAAAACCTGAAAACTTAACCATGGTTTAAGGTTTGTGATATGAAAATGGATAAACGATGTGAATGTTTGATTTTTGCTATTGTTCAAATAAACGAAAGCATAGTTTTCTTAATCGTATTGAGTTGGGTAGAAAGTGTTAAATAGGCTTGTTCAGTTGGGTTCACTCGATTGAGCACCGGTCGCGCCTCCCGAGGTTGGGGCGTGACAAACTTGGTATCAGAGCAAGCTATAGTCCTTAAAAACTATGGAGCTATTGAAGCAATGCCTATGGCATGTGCTTCAGGTACTAGGCAACCAATGCTGATCCAAGTCAATGTACCTTTGAAATCACCTAATCAGATACTTCATTATATCATTACACACAATGTGACTCCTATTGACATTCAGAATGCAATTGTGGAGCAAAGGCAATTTGAAGATGAGGGTGATGATAAGTCAACAGCATGTAATTTTAAAGATGTGGTAAGGGAGGCTGACCTATCACTCTAGAGTTAATGAGAAGAGTGGTAAGAAAGGGAAGAAACAAGCACAGAATAAAGAACCACTGCAACATAAAAGAATTTTGCCAAAGAGGGTAGCTCAATTACCAAATGATGATTAAAACCTTGATTTGGAATATACGATCTGTCAAAACTCAGCAGGCCTTTCAGAGGGTGATTAATATGAAAAGAGAGTATGGTTTTTTCATTGTTGCACTCATGGAACTATTCCAGAATTCCAGACACATTCAGAGGTACATGAGAAGACTAGGAATGGATATTGCATTTGCAAACATAAATGGTAAAATCTGGTTGTTCTTGGACAGTGTTGTGGAGTGAGAATTGTTAATTGATACCGAACAACAGGTGACTATAAAGGTTTATCATCAAGGCATTGGTAATCATATTATGATGACTTTTGTATATGCCAAGTGTTCTTCTCTTGAAAGACTGGAATTGTGGGATAATTTGTATTACCTGGCTAGTGACATGGAGTTACCTTGGGTAGTTGGTGGAGACTTCAATGTTGTTCTTAGTGAAGAAGAAAACATAGCAGGTCTACCAGTATATCCTCCAGAATATGAGGACTTTGCATTTCGTGTGAATTCATGTGGACGATTTGGTCTAGGATACAAATGAAGTCCTTTCACATGGTGGAATGGGAGACCTAATGCTGAATGTATATTCAAGAGGTTGGACAGGATATTTGTCAATTTGCCTTTCCAAACTCTCTTTCCTAGCATTGAGGTAGAACATCTTATAAGACCAGGCTCAAATCATGCACCTTTGTTGATGAGTTGTGGAAAGAATGCAACATAGTTTGTGAAGCCATTTAGATTTCTTAAATTTTGGGCAAAGAATGAGACGTTCAAGGATGTTATTAGGCAAAATTGGATGGCATACTTCATTGGAGATCCATTCTTAATGTTCAAGCAGAAGTTGAAGAGAGTGAAGATAGCTTTATCCAAATGGAGCAAGTTGACTTTTGGGGATATATTTAAGCAGCTTGCAATAAGGGAAGATATTGTGAGAGTCAAGGAGATGCTGTTTGAGGAGGAGCCAACCATTTATCACAAAATTGTACTTCAAAAGGCACAGGCTGAATTGAAGAAATACTTGAGCATTGAGGAGCAATACTGGAAACAAAAGGCAGGCATGACATGGTTTTCAGAAGGAGGCAGAAATACAAGATTATTTCATAACCATGTGAATGGCAAGAGGCAGAAACTATAGCTCAAAAGAATTTAAAATGGAGATGTATTGTGGATTGAATCATAGGAGTTATTGGCCAATGCAGCATTAGACTTCTTTCAAAAACAATTACTCATGAGGGTGATTCTACTAACTTTGAACTTCTGAATAATGTTCCTTCTATGGTTACAGTGGATCAAAACATGGAGTTATGTAGGATGCCAACTATAGAGGAGGTTAAGGGAGCAGTCTTTGCTTTGAGTGGTGATAGTGCAAGTGGGCCTGATGGCTTCACTAGTGTTATTTTTACCAGGAGTGCTGGGACATAGTAGGTGAGGACATCTTCAATATGTTGCAGGTCTTCTACAGTGGTGCTTCTTTACCTAAATTAGTACCTTACACCAACCTAGTTCTACTGCCTAAGAAGCCTTTGGTTCATACGTTCTCAAACGTAATACCTGTAAGTCTAAGAAATTTCATAAACAAGGTGATCTCTAGGGTGCTGCATGATAGATTGGAGAAGATTTTACCGTCTTTGATCTCGTCCAATCAATCTGGATTTGTTAAAGGAAGAAGTATCTTTGAGAATATCTTAGCCAATGATATAAGGTTAAGGGGAAACCTGCAAATGTGGATATCAAGCTTGATATGGCTAAGGCTTATGATAGGGTATCTTGGAAGTACGTACTATATGTATTGAGGAAGATGGGATTTGCTGAGCACTTCATCAACATGCTATGGGATCTGCTTTCAAATAATTGGTATTCAGTACTTGTTAATGGCCAAGCATCAGGTTTCTTTAAGTCTAAGAGGGGTTAAGCAAGGTGATACCTTGTCTCCAGCATTATTCATTCTTTCAGCTGAGGTGTTATCAATATCTTTGAATAAGTTGTTTGAAGACAAAGGGTTTAAAGTTTATGGTATTCCAAAGTAGGCTTGACCCTTTGAATCACTTGTCTTATGCTGATGATACAATCATATTTGCTTCTATTGATCCTTATTCTTTAGGGAAGGTGGTTGAGGTTCTCACACAGTATGGGCAGATTTTGGTCATCTAATTAACAAGTCCAAGAGCTCATATTACATGCATGCTAATGTGGCAGGATCACTCTTCTGTAGGTGCAATTACTGGATTTCAAAAAGGTGAGTTTCCATTTACTTACCTAGGCTGCCATATTTTCTACACAAGAAAGAGAAAGGATTATTATAATGATGTCATTAAGAAGGTGGAAGCAAAGCTGCATTTCTGGAAAGGGAAACTGTTATCTTATGGTGGCAAGACAACGCTCATCACGAGTGTAATTAAAAGCATGCCTAGTCACATACTATCAGTTTTGGATCCTCCTGATAATGTAGTGGATCATCTGCACAAGACTTTTGCTAGGTTTTTCTGGAGTAACAAAGAGGAAGGAAGAAGTAGACACTAGGCTAAGTGGAAAACCTATGTCTTCCTAAAGAGGAAGGTGGGGTGGGATTTAGATCTCTATTTGATATTTCTAAGGCATTGTTTGCCAAGTTATGGTGGAAGTTCAGGACTTCTAAATCCTTATGGTCCAACTTCATGTGGAATAAATATTGCAAGAAGGAGCTGCCAACAGTAGTGCAATTTAGAGAAGGATCACATGTATGGAGAAAAATGTTGGAGGCAAGGGAAGAAGTGGAGCATGAAATTCTATGGGAAATCAATATGGGATTAACTAATGTTTGGCATGAGAACTTGACTGGATTAGGAGCATTATATCATGTTGTACCTCAAGATTTCCCAATCAATGAAGAACTGCAGAAAGTAGATGACTTGAGAGATGATGATGACTGGAATGAGCAACTTTTGGAGCAGTCTTATCCAATTGATATTGTTGATCATATTAGACATGAGGTGCAATTTGACAATAGTGATGACTAGTGGATACTCCAAGATGGATGCCTACTCCTTCAGGTAGGTTTTCAGTTAGTAGTGCTTGAGAAATTCTGAGGCATATAGCACCAACAAATCCGGAGTATAAGAAGTTGTGGACTAAAGGTTTGACTTTCAAGATCTCTTTCTTCTTATGGAGATTGTGGAAGGGAAAGATACCTACTGATGATTTGTGGAAGAGGAATGATTGCTTAGTTCTGTCTAAGTGTTGGTGTTGCCTACAACCACAAGAGGACTCTTTTCAACATTTGTTCCTAATAAGTGATACTACAACAAGGGTGTGGAAGACATTCCTTCATGCAGTAGGAGTGATAGTGAACTTGGTGTAGGTTCATCAAGTAATAAGAGCATGGTGGAATGCACGATATTGTCCTAATCTTAAGCCATTGTTTCAAGCAGCTCCAGCAATCATTACATGGGAACTTTGGAAGAAAAGGAATACAGTGAAGAATGGAGGTGCAATGTCTTGCAATAGGGTGATACATGAGGTGAACAAGACATTACATTACCTAGTAAAACTAAGATATCCATGGCTGCCAGGATATCTTGTAACTAAAAGAGTAACATGGCAGCTTCCTTGTGAGTGTTGGTTCAAATGTAACACACATGGTGTATCAAGAGGTAATACTAGACCTAACTCCTATGGCTTTTGTGTGCGAGATTGTGGTTGTGACTTGGTGTTTGCTAAGGCAGTGGATATAGGAGAGGCAACAAATATTGTGGCAGAGGCAAAAGCAATAGTTGAAGGATTGGCATACTGTGTTGAAAAAAAGCTTCACCCTCTTATTCTTGAGACCGATTCTTTGGTGATGAAGAAGATCATTGAGGGTGAATAAGAGTCTCCTTGGTGTATAGGGGCAGAAGTGAGAAAGATTAAGGATATAAAGAGCACCTACAATGTGCTCTTTCAGCATGTGCTAAGGAAGGGCAATGATGTTGCTAATTTTTCAGCTAACCTAGTTTTTTCTTTTGTAGGTACAATAACATTTCTTTCATTTCAGGACCTACCTACTGCAGGAAAAACACTAGTGAACATGAACAAAGCACAAATACCTAACCTTAGGGTTAGGGTTGCCAAGAGGAAAGCACCAGATTGATGACAGGATCTTTAAGTTCACTGCCTGTTATTGTCATTGTCCATTTTTCTTCTCATATCTGTATAGTGTGTACTGTCAAGTGGTATTAGCGTGGCAACATGCTCATTCTGGAAGTAGTGCTACGCTGTATGGAACCTTTAGGGCAAACAGGCAAGACATTAGGTCAACTATAAGATTACAAAGTAATATTCTACTACTCATTAGGGTTTGGTACTGTCTTTTACTTGGTGTTACTACTGCACGATGGACTCTCATTGATACACACTTTGTGTATGAATTCATACTATGTGGAAGTATACTGGACATTGGTACTAATGCTAAGGCATAAGGATAGCTACTGCTTGTTACTCTTGACTATCTAATAGGTTGTATATTGTTCTATCATTTTCAAGTGCTATTAGTGTGGTTTCATGCTCATTCTGGAGATGAGAAGGCAGTATATAACTCTAATTTACTAATCATACAGTTGTTATTTGTAACGTTCTAATCTAATAGGAGTACCTCTTATTAAGCATAAAACAACCTTTATCATTTCATCATACTCGTGGTTAATTTCGGAACCAATAAAGTATAAAACTTTGAGTATGTACTAAAATTTGTGTTTGAGATGCTATTCCTTGTCCATGTTCTATGTTAATTAGACAATAATATGTGCATTTGTGATAGTTGTGTACGGGTAAAATTGGAGATAATGTTACCCCTGATTTTCCGTAAAGAAATGAGAGGGAAGCACGATCTAACACGACCTTGGGTAGTTACGATGGGTTCCGCGTCTTAGAGCCCGGAGAGGAAGAATGGTGCACCCGGGGCCGAATACGGTAGAGCATCGAGCCCAAGAAGAGTGAAGGGCCGAGACTAGGGGAAAACGGTTTGACACAATAAGCGGGGAGCCATAATATCTGCCCTCGCGGATGTTAGGCACAAATCTCGCCCGATATCAGCTGGAGATCAACGTTCACTAGAAGGAGATTCTTTTTACCTTATTTAGACTTGTACTAGGATTAAAACACTCATACTATATAAAGGGGAACCTTTTCATTTTAAATACACTGTTGGAACGCATATCAAAGTAATAAAAGTTCATTTTTGTTCTCTAGTTACTGTTCATAGTGTTCTTCAGGTGCTTATTTATTTGGTTGTAACCGAGCCCATCTCGAGGGCTCGACTGAGGTCAATTTTCATTGTTCATCTAAAAGACATGCTTAATTGTTCATCACGTTTGGTTGATAGTTTTGTTTCACTTTACTTTAATTATTTTCTGTTCATAGATCATTCGTATTAAATTAAATAGCGTATCCTTTAACTACGTATAAATTTAATTGTTACTTATTTTAAGGGTAAACAGTTTGGCATCCACTGTGGGGCTAAGGATAATAGTAGTAATTTAATATGAATCTCCATAACACACCCTACTTTACACTTGTTCTTTGATGTTTGATTTCAGGTTAATCTAAAAATGTCAAATTCTCAGTCTGCTCACTTGAACGTTGACATCGAGTCAGGGGAAGGTGATGGGCTAGCTTGCAATTGATTTTCTCTATATTACAAGCTCAGCAAGCGGCAATAGCACAACTACAAACCTAAAAGTCACACCCAGAACAGGACCGAGCCCGAGCGGGTTAGAGAAAATACTCGAAGGGATGAACAAATCGTCGTTGAGCCGGACGGGTTCGGGCTCGGGGAAACTTCTGAGGTGATGAAAATGCTCAAGCACTAAACGAAGCGAGTGGAGTATGGTGAGGAAAGGATAGAGGAAAATGACAAGAAGGTGAAAACTTACAATTCGAGGGTCGACGAGATCCCGGGAGTGCCTCCAATAATGAAAGGGTTGAATTCCAAAAAACTATTTAGAAGCCTTTACCCCATGTGCAGCCCCGAAGCCATTTCCAAAGAGATTCCGAATGCCCGACATTCCCAAATATAACGGGACCATAGATCTAAACGAGCATGTAACCTCATATACATGCACAATAAAAGGCAACAACCTAGAAGATGACGAGATCGAGTCGGTTTTATTGAAGAAATATGGGGAAACCCTGTCCATAGGAGCGATGATATGATACCATAACTTGCCTCCGAGTACCATTGATTCATTTGCTATGCTTGCAGATGCCTTCATTAAGGCCCATGATGGTGTCATCAAGGCCGAGACGAGGAAATTGGACCTCTTCAAAGTCAAGCAAAGAGACAATGAGATGCTTAAAGAATTCGTGTCAAGGTTCCAGATGGAGCGAATGGATCTGCCTCCGGTCGCAAATGATAGGGCCGTTCAGGCGTTCACTCAAGGGCTCAACCCCTGAAGTTTCATTGCTTCTCAGCAATTGAAGCAAAAATTGGTAATACCCGGATGTTACTTGGGCCGATGTCCATAACAGGTATCAGTCGAAGATTAGAGTCGAGGACGACCTGCTGGGCCCCCCTCGGGGTCTGTTTACTCCAACAGAGCAAACGACAGGTCTAAAAGAATTATGGACTAAGAGCCAAGGTCGGTCCGAGATCGGTATCAGCCGTACAACTCGGATATGAGGGAAAACAGGCCCGTTCTCCACCTAACCAGAATGACAGGAGAAGCGAGACCTAGCAACTGGGGTCTGATGAATAAAAATGGTTTCGGCAGATCACTTGGGGCAGAGAAGCCCTGAGACTATCGGAATATAACTTCAACGTGGACGCTGCAAGTATAATGTCGGCCAATGGCCACATCAAGGAGACAAAATGGCCTAGGCCACTGCAGTCTGATCCCAAATAGAGGGATCACAACTTGGTATGTAAGTACCATGGTACTCATGGTCACAGGACTAAAGATTGTCGATAGTTAAGGGAGGAAGTGGATCGACTATTCAACAACGGGCACCTTCGGGAATTCCTAAGTGAACGGGCCAAAAATTATTTAAAAAATAGGGACGCTAACAAATAGATTGAGCAAGAGGAGCCTCAACACGTGATCAACATGATCATTGGGGAGTGGATGTCCCCCAAGGGCCAATGATAAAACACACTAAAGTTTCTATCACAAGGGAAAAATGCATCAGGGATTCGTTTCGGAGGGGTCCATCTCGTTTAGCGACGAGGATGCCGAGGGCATCATCCAACCTCATAACGATGCACTGATAATATCCGTGCTTATTAATAAATCTCGAGTTAAACGTCTGTTAATTGATCTAGATAGCTCGTCATCCGATGGAGGGTCGTAGAGCAATTGGGATTATTGGACCAAATCATACCGGTAGTTCGAGTATTGAACGGGTTCAATATGGCGTGCGAGACAACGAAGGGTGAAATAGCCCTATCAGTATACACTGTCGGGACCACCCAGGAAACAAAGTTCTACATGATCGAGGGGGATATGAGGTACAACGCCTTGTTTGGAAGGCCATGGGTTCACAACATGAGGGCAGTGCCTTCAATCCCACATCAAGCATTGAAATTTCCCACTCCGGGAGGAATCAAAACGGTCTACGGGGAACAACCGGCCACAAAGGAGTTCACTGTTGAAGAAGTAATCCTGGTGCCCGTGGTCTCGACATTAAAAAGTAAAGGACTGGTCGAAGAGAAGAAAACCAAAATCAATCAACGATCCCGACCCTGACCGGGGCAGAAAAACAAGAGGAGCACACGACAAACGAGGAGGATGATTACGGTGTCCCAAGATCCTTTATAGCACTCGATGATATCGATGCCACTAAATCGACGATCGAGGAATTGGAGCAGATGTATACCCGAGAAGAGTAATTGTATATATACCCATAAAAAGTCTTTTCTTCCTCCAATATGGGACAATGTCCCTTTGTCGGGTGGCAAACGACCCGTAATCCCAGCATAACCTGTATATTCAAACCAAACTGACCCCCGAGTGTTTTTGTTACTTTTTGAAGCTTACTAGTAGTAGAAAAGTTTTCAAATTTTCACAGTAGTTACGGTATGCCTTTGATAGTGCTTTCAAAGTATCTACGATATAGACTAGTAGCCTGTTTGGCCAAGCTTCTTTTTGGCGAAAAGTGCTTTTTTTTTTGCCAAAAGCACTTTTGGCCAAAAATTGAGGTGTTTGGCCAAGCTTTTGGAAGGAAAAAAAGTACTTTTGAGAAGAAGCAGAAGCAGTTTTGGAGAAGCAGAAAAAGTAGCTTCTCTCCAAAAACACTTTTTTGAGAAGCACTTTTGAGAAAAATACACTTAGAAACAGTTTTTTAAAGCTTGGCCAAACACTAATTGCTGCTCAGAAGTGCTTTTCAAACTAATTAGCCAAACACAAACTGCTTCTCACCAAAAGTACTTTTGAAAAAAATACTTCTCAAAATAGGCTGATTTTTGTAGCTTGGCCAAACGGGCTATAGGTTAGATAAGACTTAAATGTGAGTTACTTTTGGTTATAATACGGAGTCAGCTTTATTTTCTAGTAATTCTTTCTTTAATATATGTGTCTGATTTGGTAGATTAACAAGTATTTTTTAATATACTCCTAATTCTTTCGGATTTTTCCTTGGACTCTTCCTGGTCCTGTCCCTATATACTCCATTTTACATAGTGAATTTTCTTTGTCACGCGCCAATGAACAATGCGTGTTTCACGAAGAAGAGCCTGAATCGGGAGAAGAAACGTCCGAAATCCAAATTGAAGCTTCAACGACCATAAACCCTTTTCGTTGGGTCCCAAGTGGAAACATCATCGGCTGTCTTTTTCCATCAAAATCCGACTTCCGTTGTCCATACTAGTAAGTCTTTTTGGGGGTTCTCTGTTTTGTTTTCTTCCCTTTGCAAATGGGCTATTTGAATTTGTTAATTTAAGAATTGAAGTAGCTAACTTATTACTGAAAAAAAGCTGATAATTGTTGGACCTTTTAAATTGTTATGTAGTTGTTTAACGGCAGGACTTTCGGTGAAAGCTTTTGTAGTTACTTGGATGGAAATAAAATTTTGAAGGGTTAGGGGAAAGAATTGTGCGAGTTCAACTTTAGTTCGTGAACATGCATATTATATACCTTTTTAAACGGTTCAGTTAAAAGATGGTAAACAAGTGTTTTGTGAACCTTTACATATCTACTGTTTCTAATATTTTCTCTTAACAAGTGCTTGTTGAAAACATAGACACATACATAAATACACTGTGCTTCGTTTCCTGGCTGGATTCTGCGTACAATAGGATGTTTCTGACCAACAGCTTTATTGGGGCATATACGTGGGCAACCTGATCACTGATTTAAGGTCTGTTGGTATGAAGGATTACTAGGTCCCGCTACTTCTTTATTGGATTGGGTGTAAACTTAGTACCTAATATAATGCATCTGATCCTGTACTGGAGAAGGCATTTTTGATAACTTTTTTAAAACTTTGGGTGATGTTTGGTTTATGAAAAGAGCAATGTCTTATAAGATAATGTGCATCATTTCGGTGTGGCAGTGGACTTAGAGGCTGGAGCTGCTACAATAGATTGCTCTGCTGAAGGCCAGTTAGTTGCATGTGAGGATAATGTGGTTAGGGAGCCATTTATTGGAATGGAGTTTGAGTCAGAAGATGCTGCCAAGGGATTTTATGATGACTATGCTAAGCGTGTTGGGTTTATCATGCGCATTGATCAATGTCGGCGTTCAGAAGTCGACAAGAGAATCCTTTCACGGCGACTTTCATGTAACAAGCAAGGCTATTACGTGAAAATGAAAAACCATTATGGACCACTTAGAAAAACACGCACTAGCACACGAGAAGGGTGCAAGGCAATGATGTTGGTAAAGGTTAACAAGTCTGATAAGTGGGTAGTGACGAGATTCGTGAAGGAGCATACCCATCCATTGATTGCTTCTGGATGTTCTTCTCGTAATGCAATGGTAAGGGTGACTAGGTTTATAATAAAGCAACACTCTTTGTGGTTCATCTTAAGTTTACTCGTCTTTTGGTCTCAGTTTAATCTTATAAGTCAATATACTTTGTGTCACCTCATGAAAGATGTTAGTGCACAAAATCTTAAGTGAAAATATTATGTGCAGCCTGCTTTCAGTTCTTAGATCTTCTCTTATTTGAGATACAATAACTCATCTAATCTAGCTGCTACAAAGCCTTCCTAAATTCATAAGGATTAGGAGAAAAAGGGGTTGAGTGATTGAACAGTTATCAATTAATTTTACCAGTAACTCTCTCTCTCTCTCTATCCTCTATCTTGCATTATTCTGTTCGTCATGTCCGTGCATAATCGTCATTGCCATTTAAATACAGCTTAGGTGCTGTATAACAAAAAACTTAGCAGCCTGGCTATTTATCTTGTTGCAGTTTCGCTTGCTAAGTGGTTCAGGCAGCTGTACTATCCCTCAATTTGTTTTTGATTTTGAGCATGTTTTTAAGAATTCCCTACTTGGAGTTCAGGCACATCTTAATGATGATTATAAGATGCAGCTCTCCGTCGATAAGATTTGAGTGGTATCATAAGGATGGAAAGCTTTGCAGACCACAAAATGGCAAGATTGGTGCTTAACCTCTGCCATCTATACTTTCAAACACCCATACAGTTCCGTCCATCTTGGAGTCCTAAGATCATAGAATGGGTAATTTCCCGATAACTCGTTCATTTTCTGATCCGGCTAATCTGAAAGCCTAGAACATCTTTTATTGGTTGGTGTATTTTCCTGATATAGTTGTCCATTCATGTTGCACTCTGGCGCAGTTAGCTTCAAACTGAAAATACCTTGATACACAATCTCGGGAAAGCATATTTTCATCATCTTGCTTGGCTGTAGGGGCAAAAAAAAGGAGGAAAAATACGTATCCTTTCCATGGATGAGCTATAGTATCAAGAGCATAATCCAAGCAGCTTCATTGCTTTTGATTAGTTCTGCTGAGTTCAAAATATAAACGTTGAGGTGCTTTTACATGCTTTTGACAAAATTTGAAAATTAGTTACCACTGTCAATTGACTGAGTTGGAGTTGATTGATAATATTTGCAAGTGTAACTGCACACACTGTTTCTGCCAGTCTGTCTCCCTGTTTTTCTCCTATTTTTCCCTCTTCCTCTCTTCTTTTTTGATAACATTGGTGTCTGGGCCATCTTGCACGCATGTCGACTAATTCCAGTATTCCACGAGGTACCTGCTGCCTCCTACCAACACAGGTACTAGGTAACTCTGTCGATCAAGGTTTGGACTGATGAGAAGAAATCACCAAGTGCTTTTGCCTTTGCTGGGATTTGAACCTGAGGCCTCGTGGTTTTTAACCCACTTCATTGACCACTAGGCACACTCTTTCCCTCTCTGTTTTCTCATTCTTCTCTTTTTGTCTCTATCTCTCATTCATTCTTTTATTCTTACTCTCTATTTTCTCCGGTACTCCTATTTCTCTGTTCTTCTCCCTTCTAGTGCTACACCACCTTTATGATACATTTAGCCTAAGTGAAAAAAGAAAAGCATGGCTTGATCTGCATTTAAAGTGGCCTTCTAAATTTCTCCAAATGTCCTATTAGTAACACTACAAGACCGGCAATGTTATATGGTAGTAAATGTTGAGCTGCTAAAGTCCAACATATCCACTAAATGAGTGTTGCAGATATGCAGATGCTAAGATGGACGTGCGGTTATACAGATTAGATAAGATTAAAAATGACCACATTTCGCCAGAAGGTACAAATTTGAGAAGGTCACTTGAGATTCTTTGGTCATGTCTTGCGTCGCCCTTCCATTGTGCTCTATCTTTAGCCAAGTGTGCATAAATTCCAAGGATTTGTAGGTTTTTCGAGACAACTTCCTTCCATGTGGTTTTAGGTCTACCTCGTCCCCTTTTAACACCTTCACTTATCCATATAGGTGATACTCTTTTGTTTTTGCTCATCACTATTTCTCATGATTAATTTGCTCCCGTGGCTACTAATTTTCTACTTTTGAAATGCCCAAATAACTCTCTTCTTTTCTGTGTTTTCTCGGGCACCAATGCGCGCATTTTACACTTTCTTAAAGGTTGACTCCTCTGGTGAAGGAGTTACTAAAACAGAGGGACTTTTTGGAATTTAAAAATTTAACACTATTTCATTCCATTTCCCGTCATTTTATTCCACCACTATTTGCAGCTTCCAGTCCTCTGTCATTACAGTTGCAAGTTTTTCTCTCAACTGTTCGTGCCATGTCATTACAGTTGCAAGTTTTTCTCTCAACTGTTTGTTCCAGGAAAAAAAGTTTAGCTGCTTTATTTTTTGTTTTTTCATTTTCATACTACTTTGGATGTTAAGGTGAAAGCGAAGAGTTAACGAGTGGAAGATTAAATACAAAAGTAGAAGTAGAGGAAGAAGCAACACTTCATGTAGAATAATTACTACTGGGTTTACGGCAGATTAACTAGAGGAAAGAGTTTGGTGAATTTTGAAAAATGGATTAAGAACATAAATAATACGTTGAAAGTTAGGGAATAGAAAACAGAGAAACAATTAGAACGGTGAATTTGCACAAGTGGAAGTTTTCTGGCTGATTATTATCTCACATTATTCTAAAGCTGGTTATCTCGTTCATGGTTTGGGGTATTATAACTCTTCTAAACAGGCATACAGTGGCTATATATTAGGAGGTTGATTAATTGTATGCTATGTTATCAAAGGCTTACAAAAGCTACAGGGAGGTTTCCTACCGTTTTTGTTTCCCACAGAATACGATCTTATGCACATGACTTCAGTCTTAATATTGACATTACTGAGGACTGAGGAGCAAAAGAAGGAAAAGTTAGCTGCAAAAGCAAGTAAATCTGAGTGAAATAAGGGAAGAGGAGGAATTTGATGTTTAGAAGAAGAAGCATTGGAAGGAAAAGAGGTGAATCAGATTAGGAATGTAAGTAACGGAATATGGAGAAAGACTTTATGGGACTGCGTGAATTTTACATCTTATGCTTTTACCTATTTATATATGTGTCTTTATAATTTTACTCTTGTTCAATGTGGGTCACTAATGTGTACAACTATATTGACCTTTCTAACACTCATCCCCAAGAGTTGATACACATTGTATATGCCGAGTTTGTACATATATAACTAACTCGAGGATCTGCAAGAAACCTGGTAAATATGTCTGCAAGTTGATTATTGGACCTTACAAATCTCGTGACAGTATTCCTGAGAATATCTTTTTCTGTCGAAGTGACAATTAATCTCTATTTGCTTGGTCCTCTCACGGAATACTGGGTTTGAAGCAAATACGGGATGCATTTGTTTATCACAAACAAAGTTCCATTTGAGTGGTTTCTCCAAACTTCAGTTCTTTCAATAGTTGTCTGATCCATATGTTTTCACAAGTTGCAGCTGTCATATCTCTATATTCAACTCCAGCACAGGATCTCGACCGCACTTTATTTCTTGCTCTTCCGAGATACTAAATTGCCTTTAACAAGAGTTCAATCTCCAGAGGTAGAACGTGAGAGGGTGAAGCATCTGTATCCCTAACAATCTTCTCATGTCCTCGATTCTCATAAAGTAGCCCTTTTCTTTGAGCAGACTTAAAATACCGAAGAATACAGACTATTGTATTCCAAGGAGCTACACATGGAGAATTTAGAATCTGACTAACGTTACTCACTGAAAAGGCGATATCAGGTATATTACAGTGAGATAATTTAGTTTTCCAACTAATCTCCTATATCTCCCAGCATCACCGAGGCTCCTGGTACCCGGCAAAAGCTTGACATTCGGATCCATAGAAGTATCACTAGGTCTATTGTTTCTCATCCCTGTTTCCTTAAGTATGTCCATAGCATTCTTCGCTGTGAAATGGCAATGTCTGATCTGGACTGAGCTGCTTCAATACCTAAGAAGTATTGTAATTTACCTAGGTCCTTTGTATGAAAATTCTGAGAGGGATGTTGCTTCAAGCTTTCACTGCCCTCTTGATCACCGTTAGTGATAACTATGGAGACTACCAAAAAGGTACACACATCAGAGTGAGAGTGTCGATAAAATACATATTGAACATTTTCGCTCCATGTCATGCCAAACTCTTGTATAACTGTGCTAAACTTTGTAAACCATGCTCGAGGAGACTGTTTTAAGTCGAGACTTTCCAAAATGACTTCCACCTTGATTCCCCACAGTCTATCACGCGAAACAGAAGAATTCATTGATGGTGAGGGGATCACTGTGTGACCTAGGAGGGGAACCAAGAGACCACCTCATCTGCTATAGTGATGAACATATGGAGGCGGTGTTTTCTACAACAATGAGGGCTTATTGGGCTCATGAAGGTGCCAATGGATTTGGAGAATTGGGTCACGGATTTAAAATGCTTACACTAATTAGCCTTAGTCCAATTGAGGCCCAAGAATTTCAAGAAATTGAAGAAGTCCAAGAATCCATTCAAGATTAGGATTTCTTTTCCTTGAAGTTTGGGATTTCTTATTTCTTGTTTTCTAGTAATTTAATACAGTCAAACCTCTCTATGACGTCGTTTGTTCTGAATATTTTTTGGATGTTATAGCGAAGTGTTGTTATAGAGAACATATATTATAACATAACATGAAATTTGGTTCCGGAAAAGCTTGGCTTTTATAGTGAAGTGTTGTTATATAGGGATGCTGTTATAGAGAGGTCTGACTGTATTTGTTTTAGTAGGATTATATTTGTAGTTCTAGTCAAACTAGAATGGTTAGTTGGTATCCCATTCCTACTAGAATTCTTTTTTCTATTTTAGTTAGGATAGGTTTTCTTAGCCTTATTCTTATGCTAGTTTAATTAGGATTAGTTTTCCTTAACCCTATCAATTTTACTCATTGTAAGACCTAATATGGAAAAAAGGGCTTAATATGCTGAAAATAAACATTGGTGATTAGTTTCTTTGAGCATTAGCTTCAAAAACATGATTGATTTTTTATTTCACCCTTCTTCCTTTATTCCACGACTCTTGCAATCTTGCGGGATTGAAGAACGAGCGGGTAAGGTTCTTTTCATCTTACATTCTTCTAACGTGAGTTTGAAGAACGCTTTTGCTAGTTTTGTGAAAAACTTTAGCGGGGTGCTTTTGTTTTTCTCTCTTCTTTATGCTTGAGAGACGCAGAACCTCGAAAGTACATCATATAGGAGTAGTTGGATTCGCTAAAATTTGATCTCGCATTGAGTTACGATCACTTGGAAGCCCAACAAGTGTAAGAACTAAGAACATCTTCTGTTACTATTCCAACTGTTCCTCAAAACTGGCAGTAACTTGCTTTAAGTTATTAAGATCCTTCAAAAAAATGAAAGAAGAAAGAAAAGCTACTTACTCTTTTCATCATTTATTTGTGCTTTCTTGCTTTAATGTAAACAACAATGTTTAGGATGCTGTTGTTGGATAGGGGTAAGATCTACGTACACTCTACCCTCCCCATACCCCACTAGTGGAATTCTACTGGGTTGTTGTTGTTTAGTATTTAGGATGCTGGATCTCTTTTAGTACATTTCATGCGTCAGCTTGATTATGGCCCAAGCCTCATGACCACCACTATTAGGTAGCTAAACACTATTATGAGATAAAATAATATCAGAAGTAGCTTCAGGAACTGGATAGTGTTTGGGATCCCATGGGAAACAGGTGGCGAGGGTGAGGCTTCATGTGCCCCTCTAAGGATCTCAAGCCTCGGTAATTAATGGTATTTGAATTGTGTGTCTGTCTTCATCTGTACAAAATTGCTGCAATTTCTTATTATCTTTGAAATGACTGGTTCTTGATTTTCTCTTGTAGGATAAAAAGGACAGGAGGATCCTAGAACTGTCCGCGGAGTTGGAGCATCAGGATAAATTATGTGACCTTTACAGAGAGCAGCTAATTACTTTTTTGGAAAATGTTGAGCAGCAGATGGAGCTTTTGTCAAAGAAAATTGAAGTAGCTGTCAACAATGTAAAAGAAATAGAAGCGGAAGTTCAAAAGCCACCCAATAACCAGTAGCCATGTGTAAGTATTTAGATGTTGGTATGGTGTTATCCTTTTGTAGCTTGACAAAACATTTGATTACCCTAATCTGTCATATTGGAAAAATGGAGAACAAGAAGGAGAAACGGGAAAAGACAAGTTTTGCCGGAATGTTAAGTCACGTTTTGTTCATCTAACAACAACAACAACAACAACAACAACGGCCCAGTATAATCCCACAAGTGGGGTCTGGGGAGGGTAATATGTACGCAGACCTTACCCCTACCCCCGAGGGGCAGAGAGGCTGTTTCCAGGAGACCCTCGGCTCAAGAAAGCAACAAGAGACAATATATTAGTACTATCAATAGACTCATAATAAAATAACATAAAATAACATAACATAACATAAAATAACAAAATAACAGGAATATAAGAAATATAGGAAATACGAAGAAGATGGAAGGTATAATAATATCCAGCAGATAAAGCCCTGCATCAGTAGCTGACCAGTAGCATCCTAAGACTAACTCCTAACTGGCTAGTCTCACTCTAGTGCGCTGTAGAAATATTCACAACTTCCCCCTAACCTACAACCTTAATGCTCGACCTCCATAATTCCCTGTCAAGGGCCATGTCCTCAGTAATCCTAAGTCGCGTCATGTCCTGCCTGATCACCTCGCCCCAATATTTCTTAGGTCTCCCTCTACCTCTCCTCGTGCCCAACACAGCCAGTCGTTCACACCTCCTCACTGGTGCATCAGTGCTCCTTCTCTGAATGTGCCCAAACCATCTGAGTCTTGCTTCCCGCATCTTGTCCTCCATGGGGGCCACGCCTACCTTCTCTCGAATATCTTCATTCCTAATCTTATCTATCCTTGTATGTCTGCACATCCATCTCAACATCCTCATCTCTGCTACTTTCATCTTCTGGATGTGTCAGTTCTTAACCGGCCAACACTCGGTCCCATACAACATGGCAGGCCTAACCACTGCTCTATAAAACTTACCTTTTAGTAACAGTGGCACTTTCTTGTCACACAGGACTCCCGACGCTAACCTCCACTTCATCCACCCCACCCCTATACGGTGTGTGACATCCACCCCACCCCTATACGGTTTTGTTCATCTAACGTCACTGAAATTTATTTCACAGAATTATGTAGCTTCTTGCTTGCTAGTTCAGATTTATACTGTATAAACTCAAATGATTTGGTGGAAGCTGATGGAATATGCCTGCTATTAGTCCCCAGAATGTTAACTGCTCTTTATTTGGTCAAATGCTGCTGAAGCAGTCTTAGTTTTTTGCTTACGAGCAATTGTAAAAGAACATGGACAGTGCATCAAGCAGAGCTTAGGATATTGTTGATGCATAATTGCGTAGTTTACATTGCTTAAACTAGCTTCGGAGGTTATTGACGTATAGTTGTGTAATTTACATTGCTTAAACTAACTTTGGAAATTATTGATGTTTAGTATGCGTATATGTAAAGTTAGTTAGTGATGGGTGCAGAGCATGATTTATAAGCTTGTGGCCTTGTGGGTAAATAGCTTAGTGTACATATTCGTATAATCATATGTAGAGGTGGCAAAATGGTTAAAAGAAAACAATTATCCACCCATATTATCCGTCAAATAATGGGTTGGATAATGAACCATTTAAAAACGGGTTGAATATGGATAAAGAACCATATTATCCACTTAGAAAATGGTTAACCAAATGGATAACCAATGGATAACTAATGTGTTTAACCTTTACATTTGTAAAGTCTTAAATTGGAGTTCCTCAAGTTTGGAAGATAAGGAATTCTCTCATAAGTGATCATATTTAGGAAGCCATGGATAATATGAATATCCATATTATCCGCCGGATAAACCCGTTTTTATCCGTCTCAAATACGGGTCGAGTCGGATAATTTATTCATTTTTTAAATTACCCGTTTTGACCCGCTCATATCCGACCTGCCCGTTTGCCACCCCTAATCGTATGCTATGGGAATTGATAGGGTTCTTAAAGACTTCAATCACAGTGGATCTGAGCAGTAGCATTTTCTTACATATATTTGTATGTCTTTTTTTTGCTAGTCGCTTTCAAATTCAGATTCTCGAAAGAAGAAGAAAAAGAAAAATGAAAAATAAAATCCCGGACACATCATCAACGTAGTGTTGCACTGATTTCCTATAGCCAGAGGTCACGGGGGGTGAAGGGCCTTCAGTAAGAAAAGGAGAAAAGGGGATTAGATGATAGAGAGAATAAGAGAAAAGGGAACAGAGAGAAGAGAGAATATAATTATTTTTTTTTGTCAAATGATCTACCAGGCTGGTGGGAGGGTTAGGAGTAGTCCTAGCCTATATATAAATCAAACAACAAAAGTACATGGAAGAGGACGTAGACCATAACCTCCAAAGCAATGATGAAATATGATGCTAGCCATTTCTATGAAAAAATGCAAAAGAGATGTAGCTAAGATATGGGAGAAATTCAAAAAGAGCCAGATTTAGAAGTGATCGTTCAAAAATAGCTAGTTTCAAAAGTAATCGAAATCTAGCCACTTTTCATGTAAAGATAAATCTGAGCGAAAACACTCTTCAAAACCCGGAAAATACGCCAGTATATTATGCTGGAGTTCCAGCATAAGTATACTTGAATTCCAGCATATTATACTGGAGTTCCAGGATAAGTATGCTGGAACTCCAGCATAAGTACACTAGAACTCCAGCATAATATACTGGAGTTCCAGCAAAGTATACCGGTCCAGTATAATATGCTGGAAGTTCATACACAAGTGCTCGAATCTCCAGTATATTATGATGGAACTTTCCGTGTGTTGGAGTTCCAGCATAATATGCTGGAAGTTCATACACAGGTGCACCGAACTCCAGTATATTATGCTGGACCGGTCTTTGTTGCAGCAAAATAGTGGCTATTTTTCATTGACTTGGTAAACGCTGGCTATTTTTGAATGACCAGTACGAAAACGTGCTAGACTGTGCTATTTTTAGCTAAGATATGGGAGGACTCCTCCATTACAATATTTGAACAACCAACTATAAATCACAAAGCTAAACAGTTTAAGTGTATAATATAGTTAAACTCCTTCATCCGAACTATTACTAAAAGAGAAGAGGCTTTTCTTTGGCCTAAATCTGAAGTTTGGAACTTCAAGTAAGCCATAACTTGCCTAGGCAATGAAAGATCTTTGATAAAGACAATCTGGTTCATGACCTTTTCACCCAAACTTGCCATTTGGTTTGCGATCACATTTCTTCCCTGAATATATGAATAAAAAGGACGGATCAAATCCCTTATATGTGTCATGATGCTGTGAATCTGTCATGGAGGTTTGACATTCTTATTGATTATATTAACCAACACAAGAGAATCAAATTCAAGAATAATCTTGAGAAAATCTCTATCAAAATTGCCTTAGCTTCAACTACGTTATTACTATAGAGGCCAAAGTTATCAACAAGGGCTAAAAGCACGATAATCCCTTATTATGCCACCCCCTCCAGCACTCCCATGATTACCTTATTATAGTCATCTACATTCATTTTCATCAACCCCTCCTCATGCCTAGACTATTTCACCAGTAGCCTTTAATTTCTCCACATAAGCACACTTGTCCTCCCATATTGCAGATAAATTTAACTCGGAGAATTGACATTACAGAATCAATGACATTAAGTGACACACATGCCAGACAATATACCTACTAGACATGTAGATTCTCAAACCTTGCTGCACACTTGTTCTTTCATATTTCCCAACTAATTATAGATGGAAGACAATATAACACAACCCTACGTACTTCAACCTTCGGTGAATGCGCCGCTTCACTTAAAGGCGGATAGGGCACTAAGTCAACCTTTTTAGATAAAATAAAAGTTACTAAGCTAGTCATTTCACCTGTCTTTCTTACCCACCCTTGTTAGTAGTAGGTAACCTTTCTTTCTTGCCTTTCTTCCAGCTTTTTCCAAGACTTTGGTATAGTCAGTCATCCCTACATCACAAACTCGAGTTAATTTTACCCATGGTCATTGAACTTTTGTGTTTGTTACCCAAAAGTCACTTTTTTTTTGTTACGTAAAAATCATTTAACTTTGTGTTCATCACACAAAAGTCACTTTTCTTTCTTTTGTTACACAAAAATCATTTTACTTTGCTCTAGTTATCACAAAAGTCACATTTTTCCTTGAAAAGTCCATCATGCCCTTGATATTATATAAACCTTCATATTTATGTAATACCTTCTATATTATATACTATATAATATATTTTTACCTATGTATCTTATTTATAAATAAAATAACTTAATATTATTTTATTTATTATTTTTATAATATATATTTTAGACAAGGTGGGTTGCTCTGGTGGTAAGCACCCTCCACTTCAAACCAAGAGGTTGTGAGTTCGAGTCACCCAAAGAGCAAGGTGGAGAGTTCTTGGAGGGAAGGATGCCGGGGGTCTATTGGAAACAACCTATCTACTCTAGGGTAGAGGTAAGATCTGTGTACACACTACCCTCCCCCGACCCCACTAGTGGAATTATACTGGGTTGTTGTATATTCGAATATTTAATTTTTTTTTAACGTTAATTTTAAGATATATTACTAGCATTATAAAATAACTTTTTTCAGCAATTCTTGTTTTGAATTTAATTGACCGACCAACTTTGGTCGGTATGCCCTTCCGACCTTCAAAATACCGACCACACGTTAATGGTCGCGCTTTGGACGATTATTGGCCATTACCGACCAACTTTGGTCGGTTTTTTTGGGACGGTTTTCCCGAATTTCTAGTAGTGTAATTTCCCAAATAACCAATTGCCGACCAGGTAAATCCCCAAGAAAATATCCCCAGCTAAATTCGCATGTAGAGTTNACGTTCGTACCGTTATTTTTACTTTTACTTACTTAACTTAATTAATTAATTAATTTAAAGTTACTAGTAACTAATTAACTACGTACTAACTAATATACTACTAAGTAAATTAACGTTAAGAAAAAATTAAGTATACGAATATATTATAAAAATAATAAATAAAATAATATTAAGTTATTTATTTATAAATAAAATACATAGGTAAAAATATATTATATAGTGTATAATATAGAAGGTATTACATAAATATGAAGGTTTATATAAAATCAAGGGCACAATAGACTTTTCAAGTAAAAATGTGACTTTTGTGATAACTAGAGCAAAGTAAAATAATTTTTGTGTAACAAAAGAAAGAAAAGTGACTTTTGTGTAATGAATACAGAGTTAAATGATTTTTACGTAACAAAAAAAGAAAAGTGACTTTTGAGTAACAAACCCAAAAATTCAATGACCATGGATAAAACTCCACAAACTCCTAACTGATCCTGTGGTATGATTTCATTCATCGTTTGAAACTGCAAAGTGAAATACAATGGTGTATATGTAGGGCGCAATAGTTTCAAAGTGAAATACAATGGTGTATATGTAGGGCGCAATATATTTAGCTAACTATCTATCAGTAATGCTAATTTACTGTAATTAGCTAACTAATACTTCTCATTAGTTATTCTAGTCAGCTCATGCATCCATGTAGCGTGACTAACTCCTACAGTCTCACTCATAACTATATTACTCGTATTGCGTAGGGGGTTTCCAAACTGGCTTCATTGAGTGACGGTTCTATTGTGTTTACCTTGAAAATGGTATTAACAATTATATTTGATTGTATGGTTCTAAAAATATATGATTTATTTCAATACTAGTTGTTAGGCAATAGATGCTGAGTGTAAGTAAAGAGAAACAAGATATGCAAACCAATGTTGTTGCAAGGCTGGGCCTCGAGCTGGCTGGAACAGGGGCTTCGAGGCCTAGTTAGGGCAGTTAGCAATGAACAATTGATGAAGAAACAATGATAACGAAGGCCTTGAAGATAGCCTTTTGTGGTTAATAATGGGCAATAAATGAAGAACAATAAATGAGCAATGAATGAACAAGCAATAAATCTATAGAGCAATTGCTGAACACGTTTAGGCAAGAAAAGCAGAGAATGTTCTATTGTATTCAATATTCATCTGTTTTACAAAATGACAAAGGTCCCTTTTATATAGGAGGGGAGAATCCCAACATAGTACATTCTAATAATGACGAGGAAATGCTATTGGTACAGCTGTATAATGGCTCAGTACAGATTTGTACTATTCTTGCAGACTTGGTCAGCTCTAACCACGTATCCTTGGGAGCTTTCCCGCCTTTCCATTACGATCATCGATTTGTACTGCTCCGAGATTGACCATAATGAACCTTCGATATGTTCCCTCGAGAACGCACCTCGAGGTCACACTTCAAATTCTGCTTCGAGCTTCTCGAGGTCGGGCGTGAGTGCCCAGTAAGCCCCAAAGTCGAACTCCCCGATTTTGGCCGCATACGGATAGTCCCCGCGTTTCTTAGAATGAAATAATAAAAAATGATCTTGAGTTCTTGCCTCTTCGATACCCCCATTGTGATGTCAGCCACGTGAGATCATTAAATGATGTGACAGAAAAGTTGTACAGAGGTCTTGTCAACACGGTTCTCGGAAAGCTCACGAACCGCTATTGGTCCGCCCTTTCAACTCCTTCAATACACTTAGATGACTCTTATTATACTCCAATTCCCTATCTTTTAAACCTTTGCGACATCTTTAAATCTTCAATCTTTGTTAACAATTTCCTGCCTTCACCCTTCTTCTGTGTTCACTTTTTACTTTGAAACTTTGTTATAACCATGGCCAAAACTTCTAAGACAGTACCTCTAAAAGAGGAAGCCCCTTCTTCGTCTCGCTCGTCTAAGAGGAAAAAGGTAGTGCCTCCTTGCATTGAGGAGTGTATTCATGGGCCCTTCGATACATCCTCCAATTTCAAAAATTGAAAAACCTTCTTCAGTATCGGGCCGATGCGAGCCCATGTCACGGTACATTAGTCTAATAACTGACATAGAGAAGGTGAAAATAGATTGCGCTGGGATAGGCGGTACAAGTAGAGATCCCTTCATCGGAAGAGGATATAACTACACACAGAGCTGGTTTCCTCAGCGTATATACGTATCCCTTTACCTTAGGTCCTGTAGATTCTTCTTCTCCACCGATAGACCCGGTGATCCTCGATTTTTGTCGACAATATCGAGTGACGCTTGGTTAAATTTATCCCTCGTTTTGGAGAATCGTCTATTTGATTAGATATTTCTCAAACATGGTCGAGGGGATGCCTTTCATCCTCGATCATCTGATTAGATTGTATAGCCCTCGTCTCTACCGAGGGGGCCTAATCAAACTGCGACATCGATCTACCAAAGCATTTTTTGCCAGCATCGACAAAGATAAAGACCGGGGGTGGATGAGCCGCTTCGTTCGAGTCAGGACTTCAAACCTCATCCCTGCCGAGAAGATGCCATTCCCTGAGGAATGGAATATGAGACGTAAGTGTCGTTACACCGAGCATGTTTTATCATCTGAATGTCCTCTTTTCCTCTTTCGAACTAATTCCTTTCTTGATTCTCCTCTGGATTCGTAGCCACCGTGTGTTTCCCCGGCGCGGTCAAGGACCTCCCGGGCTGGGTTAAACTTTTAGACTCCACCCCCTCATATGACAAGCGCGTTTGGCGTGATTTGGCCAAAACTCGATGGGCGGCCAAAAACCATGGTACGTCCTCACCGCTGTCACCTCTGAATTCCTTATAAGTAGATTTCTTGGCGGTATGTTTGACATTTTATGCTTGTGCAGGCCTCGGGGAAGCCGTTTCAATGAGATCGCCTCTTCCTGGCGAAGAGGAGACCCAAAAACCCGCCAAATATAGAAAGAGAAAGAAAGAGACGCCGACGGAGTCCCCGAAATCAAAGAGAGCTAAGGCTCAAAAGCCTAGGGCCGATGCAACGGTCCTAACTTCGGCAGCTGCTGAGAGTCTTCGTGCTGAAGACGAAGACGATGACAGTTGCCCACTGGTACATAGGACAAGACGAAGCGCTGATGCTTCGAAGGTTGCCGGGCAGAAGACTGCCAAATCAGAGGTGGCCGATGCGGTCCTACCTCGTATTGAGGAGACCCTCGAGGAGGGTTTAGATGCAGTCCCCGAGCCGACCATTGAAAATAATATAACTTGTGCCGATGAGCACTTGGTTGGTGCATTCGGAGGATCCCGCTCTGAGGCCCATCGAGGGCGAGAGGAAGCTCCGATAGAGGTTGATGTCATAGGCGATTTTCAATCAGGCCCGTCGTTTTCCCTAGGGCAAATATGGGATAGAAGCGCTGATGCTTCGAAAGTTGCCAGGCAGAAGACTGTCGAGTCAGAGGTGGCCGATGTCGTCCCACCTCGTATTGAGGAGACCCTCAAGGAGGGTTTAGATGCAGTCCCCGAGCCGACCATTAAAAAGGATACAACTTGTGCCGATGAGCACTTGGATGGCGCATTCGGAGGATCCCTCTCTGAGGCCCTTCGAGGGCGAGAGGAAGCCCCGATAGAGGTTGATGTCATAGACGATCTTCAATCAGGCCCGTCGTTTTTCCCAGGGCAAATACGGGATGCCCAGAACAGGGAGACTCCCGATATGGGGGCATCCCAGGGAGAGGATGATGCATTTGGAGATTTTTTTGCCGGTGTTGAAGAGGACGCTGATCTCGATGCTCCAGTCATTCTCGAGGAGGCTGCGAAACTCCAAAACAGTTGATTTTTGACATAACCTTTGTTTTTCTAACTTCTTTCCTTCGTGCTATAGGTCACGATGCTGTACGACCAGGCCTTCTCCAAGTTACGAGCTGAACTGACTCTTTGTGAGGGGGAGTTCGAGAAGGTCGCTTCGGAGTCGAATGAGCTAAAAACTCTATACGCCCGAAAGGAGGAGGAACTGAACAACCTTCGAGCAAGTTCGGAGAAAGTGCTCCAAGAGCGGGCCAACTTCATCGAGCAGGTAGTTCGATACTCATGAGCTTGCCTTTTGTTTTCATAACTCGGTGTTTATTACCTTGACTCGGCATTTGCAGATTGAGCGAAAGGATGCCCTAGCGGGGCAGCTTCGGGAAGAGATTGCAGCCAAAGATGTCGAGATCCTTGAGCTGAAGCGGTATAAGGATAGCATGGCCTCGGAAAGGGATACTCTTCGAGAGGAGCTGCCCTCGACTTAGAGTCTTCTTCAAGGTGCTAAAGAGGAGGTTCACAAATTCAAGGCGCTTCATGCCGAGTTGGCTGCCGCGTTATCCACGGCCAAGTCTGAAGCCGATGCACTCATATTCTCGTATCGGGAAGATGCTGCTACAACGAATACTCGAGCCAGGGAGATATCTGAAAAGGCCGAGCTCAAACTGGCTCGCGCCCTTGCACATGCTCGATTAGAAGCTCGGAGGCAGGCCTTCGTGGAAGTGCACTCCAAGGGTTTCGATCTCTCTGCCGAGATCGAAGAAGCGAAGGCCTTGGAAGAGGAGTCGGCAGCTCCGACTACTTCGGACGAGGGCTCTGCAAGTAGCTCGGGGAGTAGCGAAGATGAAGACTAGGCCACCTTTGCTCTTTTTACTTCTTCTTCTTTTGTATGTGGACTCCGCATGGGAGTTTTGTAATTGCACCTTTGTAAATATATTTTTGGAATGCAAAGGATTTTCTTGTTTAATGTCTTCAAAGTTTTGCCTTTTAGTGTTCATGCCAAAGTCAAGCTTCGAACTTGAATTTAACTCCTTCGAGCTCGGCTTGGAGTAACAGAGACCCTTGAGGTCGGGTTGTTCTGGTTTCAATCGCATACCTTCCCTCGGTCGGGTTGGTAAGGAATCGATATGACTCCTCGATCCCTCGAACACTGTGTGGTGACGTCATTCCTGTGACATGACCGTGAAGTGACCAAAGTGTCCCCGTCGGTATATTTTCCCAAAAAGTCATAATTGCTTTGTCAGAGCTGATTGGCTATCAAAGTTAATAAATAGTCGTCGTTCATCTTATATATACCTGCTTTCCTTTCATTGAGGGCTTTGCCGCTTTGTGCAACTACCTTTCTCTATAAAGTTCCTTTTTTTTGCGCTAGTTCTAGTGCCGCATCAGATCAAAGCTTTCGCCTGAGTTTTCATCTTCCCTCTCTTGTTTTGAAGGAATCATGGCTACCATGCCCAAATCCGTTGACCAGAAAGAGGGAAGTCCCACCTCTGCTTCCCGCCCGGTCGGTGGTACACCATTGGCGTTTGGCGAGCCAACTTCGAACTGTTTCATCGAAATGAAAGATTTTACGATAGAGAAACCTCTCGACATTTCGAGCCATCGAGAACATGCATCGAGGTTCATTCGCTCAATAGAAGAGAGACACCTTGAGGCTGTGAGGAGAGATTGCGGATGTGGAGAAAAGGTGAGACTGCAGATACCCTCCCGGGAAGAGGATATTATGGCCCACGTAGAGGGGTTTCTGAACGTGTACACGTACCCTTTTACGTTGGGTCCACTCGACCGACTCGTGCTCGAATTCTGTCAAAGATATCGAGTTACTTTGGCTCAGATCCATCCATCTTTCTGGCGGATTGTGTTGATGATGAGATTTTTTACTGAAAAGGCCGAGCTCGAGTTCACTCTTAGTCACCTCATCAGATTGTATCGGCCTTTGCATTATCGAGGTCTAATTACACTACGACGTCGATCCACCAAGCCCTTTATCGCTAGTGATGACGAGGACAGGGATCGAGGGTGGATGCGTCAGTTTGTTCGAGTGAGGACTGTTGATATTATTCTTGCGGAGTTCTTGCCGTTTCCCGAGAAATGGAATTTCAAGCGTAAGTGATATACTGAACTCTATTATTTTTGTCTTCGGTGGAGCCAAACTCCGTAAGGACGTTTTCGTTCCTTTTCCGCAGCGATCCCGTGATGCGAAATGAGGTCCCCGATCTTGCGGACTGGGCTCGCAAACTGGCGGCTCTTCAACTTATGACGAGCGCAAGTGGCGAGATTTGTCGAAGGGCAAATGGGAGGCTAAGCACCATGGTATGTCCTATGTAGTCCTCTCTCGAGGAGTACTTTCCTTTACGTACACTAATTTCTTTGTTGCAGGCATCGGTGAGTTTTCTGAGGTGAGACCGTCCCCTTTCGAGGAGGAGGGAGGACCTTCGACTTCTGAGACAAGGAAGGATAATAAAAGAAAGAGATCCTCGAAGGACGAGGATTCCCATAGAAAGGCAGGACCCGCCCGGGGGCGCGAGAAGGACGTTGCCGCTGACGAAGATCTCATATTTATCGGTTGTTCTGTGGACATCAATGCACCCGGAGAGGATGATTCTGCATTGATGGCTCGAACCAGGAGGCCTCGCGAGACTGTTGAGCCCGCTAGACTCAAGGCCCCTAGTCTCGAGGGAGAGATTCCACAAGAGAGGAGGGGCGAAGGTCCTTCATTACCTGATTTGGCAGCTGGTTCTCGGACGCCGGGAAGTACACCGAGGGAAATGGGCTTCGACGTATCTCCGCCCAATCAGAGCGCCTCGAGTTGCTCTACCGGGGCTGATAAGACCGAGCTGGTAGATGCGAGATCGACATTCGAGGAAGCTCAACGACTCTGCTCTATGGTGAGTTTTGAAGTCATTATTACTTTTCTAACTTCGTACTTTCTTCTTTTTAACTGAACCTTCTTTCTCACAGGCCTTCAATAAGCTCAAGTCTGAGTTGCTTCTCTGTGAGGCTAAGTTGCGTAAAGCCTTGAATGGGGAGTAATCTCTCAGGCTTTTTTGTGATAAGAAGACAAGAGAGCTGATACATCTTCGATCGGAGTTGAACCGAAGTTATGATTACGAAGGCAACCTCGAGAAACAAGTAACCTCTACTTTGAGGGAATACATGCTTCTTCTCCCATCTTCGGTAACTAATATTTTGGTATCTCAGTTGCAGAGAAAGACAGAGACGCTGGAACGCCTTCGGGGCGAAGCCAACCAGGTTAATTCTGAATGCAACGAATTGAAGGCACAGATAGATGCTCATGTTGCGGCCAAAAGGAACGCTTTGGCTAAGGCCTCCGCCCTCGAGATACAACTTTGCAATGCTCGAGAAAGCAACTTGGTCCAGATAAGCAGGATTGCTAAGCTTGAAACAGATCTTTTGAAGATGAAGGCCGAAGTTGTGGACGCTCGAGCCGAAGAGGTCCAAGCAAAGGCCGATAAGAAGGTGGCCATCTATTTGAAAGATGATGTTGAAGCTCGTACGAAGTTGAGGGGGCTTCTGATCGAGAGAGGAGAAGCAATGAATATGTGCAATGCAGATCCCAGAGGGAAACTCTTGAGGAGATTCATGGTAAGGGCTTCGATCTCTCGGAGGAGATAGAGCAGGACAAGGCGGATGAGTTCGACGCCAAGTTCCTCGTTTCCGATGCTGAAGACAACGAGGAGGAGGCCGGTGAGGGAGTTGGTCCCGAGGGAGCCGATTGAGACATAGTCCCCGAGGGGAAAGGCTAAGTTCCCGAGGATAGACTAGGTTTTTCTTTCTTGTTCTTTGTATAGGGATCCCTGTGGGAGTGTTGTAAATGTATCTTTATACCATTATTTATAATAAAAAAGGAACCTTTTGGTTTTCCCTTTATATAAATTTCCTCTTGCTTGTGTCCTTGCTCATGTTTTGAGTTTTGATGCTTGCCGATAATTAGTCCGATATGTTGGACTTTAAGATAAGAACCCTTAGGTTGTTCTTGATGAATAATTGATAATAGTTGACCGTTTAGGGCTCGGTCCTCGAATCAAGTTTTGACTCGGGCTCATTGACCCTTAGATTTTCAACACATTGGCCCTTAGGCTCTTTAGCTCGACCTTAGGCTCCGTGGATCGACCCCGAGGCTCTTTAAATTGGCCCTGAGGCTCTTTTTAGGTTGGGTCGATTCGACCTTTAATTTGGCTATAGTTTTCCCCCATTTCGGCTGAAAATTTTGAAGTTTTGATTATGCCTTGGCATGTTTTGTGTTCGTCCGACTCTTTGACGGCTCAAATAAGAACCTCGATTATGAGTCGATATGTGACGATAATTGAGTACCTCGGGAGGTTCTCTTGAAGGCTAATTTTTTGAAGCCTTTTTGCTGAAGGCTGATTGTCTCGAAGCCTTTTCATTGTTTGGAGATGATATGATCGAGGCTCCTTTGCTTATGCCGGGGGTAGCCTGATTAACCGGTTTTTTTTGAAGTATTTTCGAAGTATTTGAAGGCCTTTAATTTTATGGCGGCGGTTGGACGTCTCCGAGCCACGTTAATTCGGTCGGAGTCTTTTGATACGACCGTAGTCTTGATGTTCGGCCGTAGCCTTTAGTCCCCGGATGAGATGACCTCGGCGTCTATATCGAGGGTATGCCTTTTTAGGGGTCTTACAAGTTCAGATATATAGCCTTGGCCTTACTATCGGGGTTATGCCTTTTTAAGGTCTTATAGGTTTGGGCATGCCTCGTTGAGGTCTTACAGATTTGATGTTGCCTAACTGAGGGCTTACAAGCTTGAAGTGCCTGATCGAGGTCTTATGAATTGGAGTTTTCGATGGCTCGATGAGCTGACTGTCGATGACAGTCCCCGAGTGTTCGAGAGTTTTTGGCCCTTGAGCCGTCTTATGAGAAAGTAGTGAACTTCTTCGAGGCACAAAGTGTTTTGATAAGCAAAGAGGCTTCCTCAATTACTTGATATATGCGTACATGTTTTTTGCCTTTGGAGGCTCGATTATTCTACATGGACACAGTTCATTTGACTGTTTGGCCCAATACAACATTCTCCTATCGAGGTCCTCCTAGGCATAGTTCAATTTCTTCCGAGAGGTGACCTCCCGGGGTGATGCCCCCCAGTATTTGAGGTTGATCGAAGAGAAGCCTTGAATACTTGATGAGTTCTCCTTAGGTAGCATATGGATGTTGCCTCGTTAAAAACCTCGCCGGTAAAACCCGTTTGGGATAAAACCCGATCTAAGGGAAAAAGAGCGCAACGCATGCTTTAAAACCCAAGGTCTTCGAGCTGGAGGGTGCTTCGATTCCTTAGCAATGATAGCGTTCGAGCCTCGATACGTTTCAATTGCTTGCTCCGAGGACGCGGCACGGTCCTTTATTCACTCATTCGGATGTAGCCGAGAATGTCGGTTGTGGTTGCTACTTGGCTGTTTGCTTGTCTTTAGGCTTCTTCGATGTAGAGGGCGTCGATGCCGGTGCCATGTCGTGCACCGCGAACATCTCTCTTGCTGCATGCTGCTCCCCGTACACTGCTTTTACTCCATCCTTGGTTGGAAATTTCATCATTTGATGAAGGGTTGATGGCACTGCCCTCATACTGTGCATCCACGGCCTTCCAGGTAAGGCATTGTATCTCATGTCACCTTCGATGACATGAAACTTGGTATCTTGGATTGTACCGGCCACGTTGACCGGGAGGATGATCTCCCCTTTCGTTGTCTCGCTCGCCATGTTGAATCCATTGAGGACTCGAGAGGCGGGTACGATCTAGTCGAGCAGTCCGAGCTGCTCCACCACCCTTGACCTAATTATGTTGGCCGAGCTACCTGGATCCACGAGCACACGTTTAATTTGAAATTTATTCAAAAGAAAAGAAATTACCAGTGCGTCATTATGAGGCTGAGACAAGGTCTCGGTGTCCTCTTCGCTGAATGTGAGAGCATCCTCTGGTATGTAACACCGAGTTCGCTTTTCCCTGGTGATGGATATTTTCGTCCGCTTGACAACGGGTCCCTGTGGGGCGTCGACCCCTCCAATGATCATGTGTATGACGTGCTGTGGTTCTTCTAGTTCGTTCTTCCTGTTCGCCTCTCTTTTTCGAAATTGGTTTTTAGCTCGGTCGCTGAGGAACTCTCGAAGGTGCCCTTCGCTGATCAGTCGGGCTACCTCTTCTCGAAGCTGTCTGCAATCCTCGGTCCTATGACCGTGAGTGCCGTGATATTTGCATACCAAGTTAGGGTTCCTCTGTGAAGGATCTGACAGTATGGGTTTTGGCCACCTGGTATCTTTGATTTTACCTATGGCTGATACGATGTCCGAAACATCGACGTTGAAGTTGTACTCAGATAGCCGGGGTGCCTCTACCGACCCAGTGTGCCTATCGAAACCGGCTTTAATCATGAGTCTCCGGGAACTTTGACCTCGATATGTCCTTCAATCGCCTCGAGGTGTCTTACGCCTCGAGGCATTTCTTCGATCTTCTACATACGGCTAGTATCTTTCCTTGTTTGGTGTCGACTCTCTTTCTGTAAACCATTGTTCCTTTGTTAAGATCCTGCTAGGATATACTGAGCCCGGGGGGCTCCTAATTGGTCGTCTTCGACCCTGATCTTTGATTGATACCTGTTGTGCACATCCGCCCAGGTTACGGCGGGATATTCGATCAAATTTTATTTTAGCTGCTTCAAAGCTACCGAGCTTCGTTCGTTCAAGCCCTGAGTGAATGCCTGTACTGCCCAGTAATCGAAGACTGGTGGTAATTCCATTCGCTCCATCTGAAAGCGAGATACAAATTCCCTTAGCATCTCGTTTTCTCTTTATTTGATTTTGAAGACATCGGACTTCCTGGTGGCGACCTTGATGGCACCAGCGTGTGCCCTCTCAAAAGAGTCTGCCAACATGGCAAATGAATATGGAATTCGGGGGTAGGTTATGATACCACATCATAGCCCCCTTTGACAGCGTTTCTCCAAATTTCTTCAACAAGACGGACTCAATTTCGTCATCCTTCAAGTCATTCCCTTTTACAACACAAGTATAAGCGGTAATGTGCTCATTGGGGTCCGTGGTCCCGTTATACTTCGAGACATCGGGCATTCTGAATTTCTTTGGGATGGGCTTCGGAGTCGCACTTGATGGGAATGGTTTCTGTACGAACTTTTTTGAATCTACGCCCTTCAAAATTGGGGGTGCGCCCGGGATCTGAACGGCCCTCGAGTTATAAGTCTCCACCTTTTTATCATTAGCCTCTATCTTCTTTTCTCCTGATTCAATCCTTTTGGTGAGGTCCTCGAGCATCTTCATAATAGCGGGGTCTGTTGTTGACTCGTTGTTACTCGATCTCTCTAGTGCCTGCTCGACTCGAGAAGCCGTTTCCGGTGCTGCTGTGCTTGGAGTTTTTTGTTGACTTTGTAGCTGAGCAATAGCCACTTGTTGTGCTTGCAACATCTCAAAAATGACTTGAAGGCTAACTTCTCTTTCCTCCCGAGCTGAAGTCCCCTGTGCTTCATGTTGGTTTTTTCCCGCGCACACTTCCGTCGGTATGAGAGCTTACATCGACATGCACAGCGTTGCGTGAGCCCACGTCGACGGGGATTTGTGCTGGTGCCACCCCTGGGTTTTGCGGTGGTACACCGGCATCTGCACCGTTCTCTCCATGAAGCCCAATACCGTTATTTTCGTGTGCATTTGCTGAGTTAGACATTTTTTGACTTGAAATCAAAGATTCTTGGACAAAAAAAGTGTGAAGAATAACTTGTGTTTTCAGAAAACTAGCACCAAAACAATCACTATTATTTTTAGCCCCACGGTGGGCGCCAAACTGTTTACCTTGAAAATGGTATTAACAATTATATTTGATTGTATGGTTCTAAAAATATGTGATTTATTTCAATACTAGTTGTTAGGCAATAGATGCTGAGTGTAAGTAAAGAGAAACAAGATATGCAAACCAATGTTGTTGCAAGGCTGGGCCTCGAGCTGGCTGGAACAGGGGCTTCGAGGCCTAGTTAGGGCAGTTAGCAATGAACAATTGATGAAGAAACAATGATAACGAAGGCCTTGAAGATAGCCTTTTGCGGTTAATAATGGGCAATAAATGAAGAACAATAAATGAGCAATGAATGAACAAGCAATAAATCTATAGAGCAATTGCTGAACACGTTTAGGCAAGAAAAGCAGAGAATGTTCTATTGTATTCAATATTTATCTGTTTTACAAAATGACAAAGGTCCCCTTTATATAGGAGGGGAGAATCCCAACATAGTACATTCTAATAATGACGAGGAAATGCTATTGGTACAGCTGTATAATGGCTCAGTACAGATTTGTACTATTCTTGCAGACTTGGTCAGCTCTAACCACGTATCCTTGGGAGCTTTCCCGCCTTTCCATTACGATCATCGATTTGTACTGCTCCGAGATTGACCACAATGAACCTTCGATATGTTCCCTCGAGAACGCACCTCGAGGTCACACTTCAAATTCTGCTTCGAGCTTCTCGAGGTCGGGCGTGGAGTGTCACAGTAGCCCCAAAGTCGAACTCCCCAATTTTGGCCGCATACATATTGGCGGTGCTATTAAAATGAGTTTATCGACTCGTCATCAAGTACTTAATGAGAGTGATTTGCATACGTCTGGATCTCCAGTGACAAAACAGGAAACATCACACAAACTACACACTGCTCAAGTCAGTGATTTGCATAAATTATAGCAGAATTAACAAAGAAGCTTTTAGAAAGTGTATTAAATATTTCGAGTGTGCAAAACCGAGCCTCCTCTTGGATCTCCCAATGCCCTTATGATCTCAAGTGTGTTTGTTTGTGTGCTTGACTTGTATGTTTGTGCCTCCTTCCCGTAGTTATAGTATGTACCTCTATCTCCTCTTATATATGTTGGGAGTTTTATTTGGTACGTAAAAATAAGTATATCTACTAAGTACTAGTAGCATTTATGTGAGAAATTATCTATTTTTTTTTTTTTAAAAGTGAACTCAAATTAAAGACAAACTAATAAAGTAGTATCTTTCCGTCCCAATTTATGTAACACATTTTGCTTTCTGAGATTTAAATTTTTTAATTATTATAATTTATTTGAACATAAAAACTTTAAGTTTTTTAAAATAAAATATAGATATTTGAAAACAACGTAAAAAAAATAACAATTGCGGTCAATTTTACTCTCGAAATCTAAATACCGTCTAAACCTATTACATGGATAATTACACGAAAAATCAGGAAAATTGCTCTCTCGCCAATGTATAAAATCTAGATTGGAGAAGTTATTGGAATGTATCACATCGCGTTGAAGGGGTCACATATGAATATTTGGAAGCAGAAGATAAAAAAGAAAAAGTGACTGTAGCGGCACATGACCTCGATAATGTCGTAGGTAAAGCAATTTCTGTCTCTTTCCTCTTCTTATCATTCATCGTTTTAGTCGAAAGAGTTGGTTAGCACTTCAGAAGTTGAATTGAGTTTCTTTTTTCACTCTGTGGACGCCAATTCTTGAAACATTGTACACCCACAAACTCCTTTCTTGCTCCTGTGTTCTTAATTACATTTAGAGACCCACCTTTCTGATCATTCAGTAAATAATCAAGCTGGAATCTTTTGGATATCCAAATAATTAGGGTTTCATATTGCTCTTCTAATACTTGGTCCACTTATCATAGTCCTTATTTGGTTAGCTTGAGCTTGAATAATCTTGCCTTACCCAGATTGATATAGGAGGAATATTTTAGTTTTATGACTCCTTTTTAGAATCTTTTGTGGATGTTTTAGTGGTGTAAGGCTGCGTACGATAGACCCTTGTGGTCCGGCCCTTCCCCGGAACCCGTGCATAGCGGGAGCTTAGTGCACCGGGCTGCCTTTTTGTAGATGTATTAGGCTTTGTTGCTACAGTTAAAATTTAACTCAAGAAACTCGACTATTAAGCTTTTGGGCTGAAGTTAACTAGGTGGACTTGGAGGTATTTTACTTGGTTGAGGTGAGAATGATGTGAATTAATGAGTTGTTGTGGTTGTGTCTATTGACCATCTTAAAAGGGAAAATGGATGGTTCTGTGCTGGCATCTTTTTCCCCTTTAATGAATAAGAATGTGAATATTATGCAAGCTTGTGTTTGGAGAAAACTTTTGGGTTTGTTTTTCTTGTAACAATTGTGCTCTGACTTGAGCTTTTAGCTTTCAGTGACCTAATTTTGATGCATTTTCCTACTTCTTTGCTTGTTTAATTTGATAATGAAGGGAAAAAGAAAAGTAGAACAATGCATATAATGCTTTTGTTCAGTTCAAGCTTTTAATTTTTGACGGTGGGCCCGTAGGATAAATATGAATCTATTCAAGAAACTTTTGTGCGTGGTGGTTATTTCCTAATCAAGTTTAATACAATTATCATGTGTGCACATTACTTCCTCCTTGTACTTGACTTGATTATCAGTAGTACCCTGAAACGCTTCTAGAAAGTGTATGTGAAGGAGTATGATCATCGTTAGATTTTTGTCATGTCTGAAAGGCAATCCTTGTTAATTGAATCCTTCTTAGTTAGTCCTCAAGTTTCAGAAAACAGGAATGAGAGCTTGATGGATGATGCATATCAGATATATTTTCCTCATTTCACGTACTATTTGATTCCCCGAGAACATAAAATGCTTTATTTTCCAATTTCTTTTCCTTGTTGTTTTCTATGTCTGGTGTCAAAATGGTGCACCATGAGTGCCTGAGATTGTTTCTGTTTATAGTTATTTCCATTTTGTGCTTCCTCTTGATTTCTTTTTCTGCTCCAAATATTCAGGAATGATGGATTATGGGCTTTTATAAGTCTGATGTGGCAATGGGGAGCCCATCTAGCCCTGCATTTGGTTTGGATGAAAGAAATTTTCCACCAGTTGAGAGCAATGATGATCATGATTATTTTGACGAAGAGCTCACAACAGACATGGATATGTATGTCGCTGAAGAAGATGATAAATGCTTAGGGCATTCAAATGGAGAACAAACACCAAGTGACGATGCTATTGAGCCACAGATTGGCATGGATTTCAACTCCAGAGATGATGCTAGAGACTTTTACATGGCATATGGCAGGCAGATAGGCTTTACTGTGCGGATTCATCATAATCGACGGTCTCGGATCAATAATGTGGTTATTGGACAGGATTTTGTCTGCTCGAAAGAAGGGTTTCGTGAGAAAAAATATATTCACAGGAAAGATAGAGTTCTTCCTCCGCCACCTGCAACTCGAGAAGGCTGTCCTGCCATTCTGAGAGTAGCTTTAAGGGAAAGCAAGTGGGTTGTCACAAAATTTGTAAAAGAGCATAATCACGCTTTAATGTCGCCGAGTAAAGTTCCGTGGCGAGGATCTACAAAAAAATTGGTCAGTCAGGTAAATGTTAATTAGCAACTAGGCATTCAACAGAATTATGTATGATGCATTTGACAAGTTACGGTTCTACTTATGAATGTCAATACACATACTAAGTTGACTGACAGCAGACCAGTTTCCCACGGAATTGACATTTGAGTTCATGTACTACAGCAAGCATACTTACATATACTTCTGTTATATATGTTTGAAAGAGGGAGAATGACTCGATTGGCAGGCCAATTTATCTGTGGTCTATTTTGTTTTTGCTACTAGGAAATGCACTATACAACAACAACAACAACATGCCCAGTGGATTCCCACAAGTGGGGTCTGGGGAGGGTAAGATGTACGCAGCCTTACCCCTTACCCCTATCCTGGAAGGGCAGAGAGACCTTTTCCGATAAGGAAATGCACTATGTTGGAACTTAATCATTCTGCTATTGCCCCTACTCAAAGCTGTTGAAATATCTTTTGCCTAAGTGATCTCTTTATTTCTGTGGGAGAATTCACCACACGTGATCTTATATATATTTTTTTTCAGTGACTTACGATTTTGCTTGTTTTAGGATGAGAAAGATCAAAGAATTCGAGAGCTGACCCTTGAACTTTATAATGAGAGGCAGCGATGTAAGCGGAGGTGTGCAGCTTACCAAGAACAACTGCAAACATTGTTGAAATTCATTGAGGATCACACTGATCATTTATCAAGAAGTGTTGAAGAAGCAGTCCAGCGAGTGAAAGAACTTGATGAACGGCTAGAGGAGTCAGATTAGCATCCCAATAGCTTGTACACATTTTTTTCCTTCTCTGATTCTAGCTTGTTACTTTAGGATAAGTAGGAGTTATTTCGATCTGGAGTTAAGCTACTTGAATGTAAGGGCCAAAGAAACTTTGTATTGTATTATCATTTGCAGAAACTTTGTATTTTCATCTGTTCGTCAACTACTTGGGACATGCTAAAGCCTAATAGATTAAGACTAGGGGAAAACAAAAAGAAATAGAGAGACCGTTGCTTTGCTTTCTTTTGAACTTGCATATATTGAGAGGAGAAAGATTATTATAGAAGTTTTGAGACTACACCTGCGGGGTGCATTGCAATCATTGTCTCATTTCTGCATTGACAATCATTCTGTCATTTCTCTATTTTTCACCAGACATGGAATCCAGACCATGATTGGATATACATTAATAGAAACCAAAATCATGAACCCTGTTTTTCCAATGACCTCACTTTCAGTCAATTGAGACTGAAAAATGTACAGTATACTGTAAATGACGAGATACAAGGCTTTGAACAACATCGAACTACCTTTGGTTAGCAGTAAAGACAAAAACAGGCTTGGTACTGCTTCTCGCAATACCATTGAAAAGCATTTCCAGCTGAAACATTTGAATCTCATACTCAAGCCTGGAGAGGAGGTAATCAACCTTTGAAAATTAGTAGTCTTATTCCCATACAAATCCTCCTAAATAAGACAAAAATCTAACCACAATGAAATTACACCAACCAGTGAGTACTCCCAATTAACTGATTATACAACCAGCAGGCGCTTTGCTATTCAAGCCCTTTCAGCTCCACCCTGGCTTCTGTGTCAAGTCAAATGAGTGCCAATCTTGTAATCCTTATTCACCAGAAGAGCTTGTCAGCCTGCTCTTCTCCACAGCCAATCTCTGTATTCTTGTTTAAGACCAATATGTAATCAGATTGTACACCATCTTTCTACTTCAGTATTTTGAAAAGAACTTGGACGGATACAAACAAACCACGGAGATGAACCTTACTAAAGTTGCTTCGTCTCACCTGTCAGAAGAACTGTTAACTTAATACTGGTCAATGAACCCTATTACAGTACAAAACCCATTGGGGAAGAGGGGTTCCTTGGCTAAAGGCTCTGCTCAACAGTTAATTTGTAGCCTGAGAATACCAAGTAAAGGTGACTGCTTACGCATATACAGGCATTCATCTCTTCTTTTTCTTCAAAAGTGATGTGGCTTGCAGAATCATCCTATCAACTTCATCAAGATCTGGTGTGTCCGCATCTTTACACAGAGATTTCTCTTTCCTCGAGTTGGAAGATATCTGACGCAAATGCTCCTCAAAATCCTGTTCTTCTCCGTTGCTGTGTACATGAAATTTTTCAAACTCATCCAAATAAAAAGGTTCTTCAATTTTGTCCTCATCCTCTTCGTCAGAGTCCGTTTCAAAAATATCTGAAAGATCTTCCGAATCTGAAACGATATCGGAATATGTTGTGGACTCACCTTCTTCACCTTGTTCATCATTTTCAATCATCATCTGTTTGAGCTTATTTGATGCCTCAGTTCGAAGGTCTGAACGATCTTCGTGGTTAGAATTCTCAGAGCCAAGCAAGTGTTTATCTTCAGGAGTACCACTTTTATTTTCAGCCTGCAGTCGAAGCAGCTCAAGATCCTGCTCAAGCCGCGGAATGTATCTCCTGACAGCTCTCAGGCCATCTCGATATTTAGATTTATCCAAGGCCTGTAGACAAGGAGTAATAACAAGAAAAACAGAAAGGAAGGGTTAAAGGCGGATAAATAAACAGTTAATATTCAGAAAATCCAGCAGAGGCAAACACTGCAAAATTGCATAATAAAAAAATAATAGATGCCTATGTAGAACCTTTTTCCTAGAAAGAGTACTTCTTGGAGACATTATTTCTGTTGGAGGTTGGGAGTAATTCTTCCCCCTGTACATTATAATGCTGTTGTCATCCTGTATATCAAGAACAATTCCACCACTTAATCTTGCAAGCTCTGCAGCAATTTCCTTAACCTCCTCCCGAGAGAATGTTTTGACCACCACTTTTAGAGTTTGGTGCTTCTTCCAGTGCAGGTGCATGTTAAGGATCACACCTTGGTATATCCCACGTCTTCCAACTGGCACATAATTCTTGGACTTCTCTCCCATTTTCAGAAAGTAAAAGTGTTCTTCTGGACTCAGTATCTCCGGGTCATGGGTAGCTTCTGACTTTTCCTTGGGCTCAACTTTCTTAAGAGCTTCAAGAAGCCTTTCCTCTTTCTTCCGTGCCTAAGAAGATTAGAATCGGCAACCTGGTAAGGACTTCAATAGTAATTAAGGGTACGCATATAACAAAGAGCAAGGTCCATCACATCCACATCATCATGACAGTTATATTGTATCACGAAAAACCAACATGTAATGAGTCATATAGTGGTTAAATCTTTACCATATCCGCGAAAGAGAAGAAACTCGGAGTCATAACAAATACAGTTATACCCTTGCAAAAGCTGAAATTTTTAGTTGGATTGAAACCATGCCACATTTTCCAATCAATGTAATAATGGCATCGCACCTAGTGTTGATGAAACCTATCTCATCCAATAATTATCAATAAAAGCGGACCTTAATTGACCACGAAATTCTCCTTGATATCAGAGATATTTTTTTATGGCGGTGGTGTTTGGACCCCTTGCACACACCTCGACTAATTCCACTGGGCACCTGCACCTCCCACCAACATGGGTAGCTTTACCTACCAAGGCTGGATAGATGGGAAAATAAACACTCTTTTTAATCACCTAGTGTTATCTTACTCAAAAATAAGAAATCACCTAGAGTCATTGCCTCTGCTGAGATTTGAACCTGAGACCGCGTAGTTCTCCCACTTCATTTATCACTAGGCCACACTTTTAGGCGCCATTTTTTTCTTCTTTTTTCCAAACATCTATATTATATTAAAAGGAGAGTAGTGAAGCATGTGGTTAAGCCAAGTGGCAAGCTAAAATGAAGCCACTTGGCAAGTTTAAGACAACATTAAAAATTTGAATTATAAATGGAAACATATTTAATGGAAGTAGTTTAAATGAATCTTATACATAATCTAAATCGATCTTAGAAAACTCTATTTATATATCCATATTTGTATTTATATTTATATTTGTATCTATATCTATTTATATCTATATATTGATCCAATCATAGATTTTCTTCTATGTTAGCTAGAAACAAGGGGATAAAAATTAATTAAAAACTATAATAAAAAAATAAAAAATATAAAAATACGTACATTGAGATAACCTATGACTATTTATATTTTGGAGTAAGTTAAAATATAAAATAAAACTAAAATTTACTTAATATGTTAAAGATTTATTGAGTTTAAAATTAAAAAAATTCAAGCAGCAAAATAAGATCTTACATAAAGTATACAAATTATTTATAAGTTAAGAAAAAAATTAAATAATCAGTAAAAGCTATTTTAATAACAAGAATGATAAAGTCATATTAATATTGATAAATCGGGCAAATAAATATTTTATGCATAAAATATTACAACGTTTAGATATAATGTGTTCAAAAAATTAAGAAAATATTTTTGTATGATTAATATTTGAATTGAGTGCTGTTAATTTAAGTTTGAAAGCATAACATAAATTTTTGGAAATACGGTCCAATTTAGAAAATAGAATGATAAAAATTATTTGAATTTGAGATGAGAAAGTTATTTAATTTTTATCTATATTATATTAGAATGAGTGAGGTAGAATACATATTAAATTCGAACAAGATAATAAAAATTCACATGACAGTGCAATAATATTAGGAATTGAATAATATAATATCAAAAATAAATAATAAATAGAGAAAATAATAAAAATTCAGATTTCTTATCATAGAGAAAAAGGGTAAAAACTAATTTAAATTTGAGATGAAAAAGTTTTTTATATTATGATAAGAAAAGTCATAATATGGATAAGTTCACGTAACTCAAGTCATAAAAATAAATTAGAGATAATAAGTGGATATTTATAATCATACGTTTATAAAATAAAATAAAGTAAATATACATAATTGAAAATGTTATTAAAAATTAAATAATTTGAAATTTTCAAGCAATGTTTTTAAAACAAAATAAATATTTATTTTATGATTAAAAAAATTATATATTTATCTATATTATATTAAAGAATAGAAGTTGATAATGATATTAAATAAAGTTACAAGTCAATGAAAAGTCACATAACGTAATAAGACTATATAATAGATTAAAAAAAATAGCAAAATTACGATTAAATTATTAAAGATTTACTATTAGAAATGAAAGGGAAAGACTATTTGAATTCGAGATTAGAAAGTTCTTAAAAGCCAAATTTGTATCAATAGATTACAAAATAAATGCACGTAATACAAAAAATAATTATAAGAAAAATCAATGGATTTGAAACATTATATATATATATATATATATAGATAGATAGATAGAGAGAGAGAGACTAATTCAACGTTATATTTTAAAATAAAATGTGATATGTATGTTCCCGATAGAGAACTATCAAATATAAGAAAAGTATCATACTTCAGTTTGAATTTTTAATTGAATAGAAAATTGAAATTCTGTTTATTTTGAGTATAGGTAAAGAAATTATGTATAAAGAGGAAATAGAGATAGTGCGAGGATACTTATATTTTTAAATTTATTAAAAATAAATAAATTAAATTATTAAATAGTAGTCAAAATATTATTAATACATTTAAATGATGAAAGAGATCCGAGTAAGTGGATAATAGTGTAAAAATACATTAAATTTCAAGAATAATTTTTTTTTCATTTATTGATGATTACTAAAAGGGTAATAAACAAGATTAATAAAAGATCACATTATAGTATTACAATATTAAGTAATAAAATAATGCAAAAACTATAAGCAAGGAACAAAAAAGAGAAAAAAAATTATATCTAAAAATGTAGAAGGATAAGGATATTTGAATTTGAGATGAAAAATAAAGTGGTAGTAAGAATTTTATTAAAATAATATAATTTAATGTGCTCAAACAAGACAGATCACAATGTTACATGTATAGATTCTTTAATATTGACCGTAAAATATAATACAAGTGTCAAAATCAAGGGGTTGGGTTATTACAGATATAGAAAAAGAAAACAAATTATCCACTATGAGATTTGAAAAATGATTTCATGTCCTGCTTCTTAATTAATATCAAAATTTAATTTATAATTTATAATTTATAAATAGAAGGTTTAATTTAAGGTTATTTGCACATAATTTAAATAACCCAAATCATAATTTGATATGTTTTATGTCCGCGCATCGCGCGGGTACTAATACTAGTTGGTTTTAATAGAAATTAATTTGTCAAGTGTGATTATTCTCAGCCTAAACCACAGCGTCCACCATTCAAAGAACTTTACATTTTTATACGTGTTGTTTCATTCCCCTTCCCCTGTTTAAAGTAATTAATTGATCTTATTAAATAAGCTTGACATGGATCACATAAGAATGGCTTACGAAATTATTGTAGGGACAAGGGACAAGATGAAAACAGTTTACATAGGCAAATTGACCATGTAGCTCATAGTTCACACAAGACACTGCCCATTGCCCAAGTTTCTGCTTATTTTATAGCATTTTCCAGTGCGCTTGACTGCTCAATTAGATGCAACAATGAAGTTTCTCTATTAAATAACAAATTTATACTATATACCAGCAACCTTTTGGAGCAATGTCAGGTTATAGCCTCAACTTATCTCAACAATAGGGAGGATTTAATTATAATTGTAGGGTGATACAGGATTCAAAGATAACATGCGAGGTGGTATAATTTCATGACTAAGACCATACATGGGTCATCGTCCTAGTCCACCTAAGACTTCCCTATGCGGATTAGAGCACGACATAACTCGAACATTCATTAAACATAAACTAGATTAATACTGAAAGTCTTCAGTGGGGGTATCAGGTGCTCGGTGATGTTAGTTTGGTAGTTAAATAGTTACATGTAAACAGCCCTAATCCCATATGTAGTAGCTGTAGGACATGTATTATATATAAATAGGACTCATTGTATCATTGTTAGAACATGTGAATAAAATATTCTCCCGTGCTTTCTCACATGGTATCAGAGTCGTGGTGGTGAGACACATCCGGGAACTAGAATACAGAGCCAGAAGTCACCGTGCTTCACTTTTCCAGCGACTTTTCAAGGTTGTTTGCGTCATCTCTCTCTCTCGTCAGGATTGTGAGTCGGGTCAACTCGGGAAACATACCCGAGCCTCCTTTCCTCGTAGTATTGAGAGTCATACAGAGTTTGTTTTTTCTTTAGTTCATTCTGATATATAGGGTCCTAGTAGAGTCAGTTCAACCTTGGGATGTCGTTATTTTGTTAGTTTCATTGATGATTATTCAAGATGTACTTGGCTTTTCTTAATGAAAGATCGTTCTGAGTTGTTTTCTATATTCTAGAATTTTTGTGCTGAAATCAAAAATCAATTTGGTGCTTCTATCCGCACTTTTCGCAGTGATAACGCCTTAGAAAATTTATCCTCTCAATTTCAGCAGTTTATGACTTCTAAAGGAATTATTCATCAGACCTCTTGTCCTTATACCCCTCAGCAAAATGGGGTTGCAGAGAGAAAGAATAGGCATCTCATTGAGAATGCTCACACACTTCTCATTGAATCTCATGTTCCGTTGCATTTTTTGGGGCGATGCAGTTCTCACAGCTTGTTATTTGGCTAATCGGATGCCTTTATCTCCCATCCAGAATCAGATTCCTTATTCAGTATTATTTCCCCAGTCACCCTTACTCTCTTCCCCCTCGTGTTTTTGGGAGCACTTATTTCGTTCATAACTTAGCCCCTGGGAAAGATAAGTTAGCTCCTCGTGCTCTCAAGTGTGTCTTCCTTGGTTATTCTCGTGTTCAGAAGGGATATCATTGTTACTCACCTGATCTTCGTAGGTACCTTATGTCAACTAACGTCACATTTTTTGAGTCTAAACCTTTCTTTACCTCTTCTGACCACCTTGATATATCCGAGGTCTTACCTATACCGACCTTTGAGGAGTTTACTATAGCTCCTCCTTCACCTTCCGCCACAGAAGTCTTACCCATTCCAACTGTTGGGGAGTCTAGTGTGGCTCCTCCTATAGATCCACAGCCACAAGAACACCACTCTTGACTTATCATCGCCGTCTGCGCCCAGCATCAGGCCCAGCTGATTCACGTCCTGCACCTGACCCTGCTCCTACTGCGGACTTGTCTCTCCCTAGTACACCGATCGCACTTCGAAAAGGTATACGTACCACGCTTAATCCTAATCTCCATTATGTCGGTATAATTCGTCTGTCATCACCCTATTATGCTTTTATATCTTCTTTGTCCTTTGTTTCCATCCCTAAGTCTACAGGTAAAACATTGTCTCTTGGATGGCGACAGGCTATGATTGACGAGATGTCTGCTTTACATACGAGTAGTACTTGGGAGCTCGTTCCTCTTCCTTCAGGTAAATCTATTGTTGGTTGTCGTTGGGTGTATGCAGTCAAGGTTGGTCCAGATGGCAAGGTTGATCGACTTAAGGCTCGTGTTGTTGCCAAGGGATATACTCAGATATTTGGGCTCGATTACTCTGATACCTTCTTTCCCGTGGCTAAGATAGCATCAGTCCGCCTTTTTCTATCCATGGCTGCTGTTCGCCATTGGCCTCTCTATCAGCTGGACATTAAGAATGCTTATCTCCACGGTGACCTTGAGGAGGAAGTTTATATGGAGCAACTACCTGGGTTTGTTGCTCAGGGGGAGTCTCGTGGCCTTGTATGTCGCTTGCGTCGGTCACTTCATGGTCTAAAGCAGTCTCCTCGAGCCTGGTTTGGTAAGTTCAGCATAGTTATCCAGGAGTTTGGCATGACTCCTAGTGAAACTGATCACTCTGTGTTTTATCGGCATTCTGATTCAAGTCTCTATGTTTATCTGGTGGTCTATGTTGAAGATATTGTTATTACCGGCAATGATCAGGATGGTATTACTAAATTGAAGCAACATCTCTTTCAACACTTTCAGACTAAGGATCTGGGCAGACTAAAGTATTTTCTGGGTATTGAGGTGGCTCAGTCTAGCTCAGGTATTGTCATCTCACAGCGGAAGTATGCCTTAGATATTTTTGAGGAGACAGGAATGACAGGTTGTAGACCGATTGACACTCCGATGGATTCGAATTCTAAACTTCTGCCGGGACAGGGGAGCCGCTTAGCGATCCTGCAAGATTTAAGCGGCTAGTTGGTAAATTAAATTATCTCACAGTGGCTAGACCTGTCATTTCCTTTCCTGTGAGCGTTGTAAGTCAGTTTATGGATTCTCCCTGTGATAGTCATTGGGATGCAGTTGCCCGCATTCTTCGGTATATAAAATCAACTCCAAGCAAAGGGTTATTGTTTGAGGATCGAGGCCATGAGCAGATTGTTGGATACTCAGATGTTGATTGGGCAGGATCATCTTCTGATTGACGTTCTACGTCTGGATATTATGTTTTAGTTAAGAGGCAATTTGGTGTCTTGGAAGAGCAAGAAATAGAATGTAGTTGCTAGGTCGAGTGCAGAAGCAGAATATCGAGCAATGGCTATGGCAACATGTGAGCTAATTTGGACCAAACAATTACTGAAGGAGTTGAAATTTGGTGAAATCAGCCATATAGAACTTGTGTGCGATAATCAAGCTGCCCTTCATATTGCATCAAACCCGGTGTTCCATGAGAGGACTAAACACATTGAAATCGATTGTCACTTTGTTAGAGAAAAGATACTCTTAGGAGATATTGCTACAAAATTTGTGTGAAGTCGAATGACTAAATTGCTGATATTTTCACCAAGTCTCTCACTGGTCATCGTATTAGTTATATATGTAACAAGCTCGGTACATATGATTTATATGCACCAGCTTGAATGGGAGTGTTAGTTTGGTAGTTAAATAGTTACATGTAAATAGCCTTAATCCCATATGTAGTAGGAGTAGAACATGTATTATATATAAATAGGACTCATTGTATCATTGTTAGAACATGTGAATAAAATATTCTCCCGTGCTTTCTCACAAGTGACATAGCTGAGGTGCACTCAAGATTGCCCCGATACCACTGCTATAAAAATGTTAATACTAAAAGTCCTCGTATTATTCAACCTCAAGAATAAAAATGTCAATACTAAAAGTCCTCATATAATTCAACCTCAAGAATAACGTAGTTTAGCAGACATGGAAACAACTGACTAAACTTGTAGCAACTCCCTGTGGAGGATGTCATTTAACAAAACTAATCTAATACATTGAAAGTTAAGTATTTTCTTAAAATAATTTTTTTAAAATAGACTAAATAACTAAATTAAAAATAAATAAAAAACTATTGAACAATTTCTTCATGAGATTTGAAAAAAGAATTCAAAGTGCACTAACAAAATATTCTTTAAAACTAGTTTAGCGTAATGAGGAAGGGTTCAAAAAGCAACATTTCACCATAATAAAATCAAATGTTTATTTCATCAAATCCTCTATAAAATAAAGTGTAAGATTAATTTAAGATGGCAGCACCTATTTGAATAAATCACCATATACGAAGATAGCACCTCGTAGAAGAATATAATGCACACAACATTATTCAAGACTTAAACTAGGCATGAAATTCAAACTTTCAAGTCTAAAACACTAACTATATAAGTCCTGTTCTAAAGTGAAAAATCAAGAAGTAAGCTTAACACTTAACAAGACTTGGGCTTGCATACCCCTCAAAATAGACAAACCGTTTACCAAATCAAATTATAATATAATAGCATCATGACCAACAATCATTCAAAATTACAAATGTAAATATGTCATATGGATCATGTACAAGACTACAAGTCCCGAATCTCTACAATAATATACATGCTTATGCAAACATGATCTTCATGATAGCTAGACTTCTATGGCCACCCTAGATTCTCTTATGGTATATCACGTACTAAAGCAACAAGTTATCACTAAGTATAAAGTTTAGCGGCACAAAAACTTTGGGTTTGGAGCCATTAAACTCTTAGATCTCATCTAAAATACAAATAGATTATATGAAACTTCGATATACAGATTTAGCTAACATTTCATGTTAACAACAACCTAGGTCTATAAAAGAGTGCATGAAAGAAATTCATAAAATGAGTTTATCAAATCGTCATCAAGTACTTAATGAGAGTATGATGTTCAAAGTGAATCAAATATCAAACCATGAAGTAGTCCAACAGAAAAAAACAGTCCAAGATACTAACATTCATAATCTCAAGTGTCAAGAAAGCTCCCAAAGCTAATTCAAGAATTTTTTTATCAAATTGTCAAATTCGCCCAACACATACGTCATGCAACCACATTAAGCATAATCGAATAACACGAAGGACCGAGACCCCAATCAAGTAGTGTCAAAACCCAATAATCAAGAAAATCAAGTACCATGTTAAAAATGGATTTGCATTCTTACTTGCAATGAAGAAAGTCCATAGCTAAGATGAAATACAAATCCAAAGCCAAGATGGGGCAAGATCACTATTTCTAGAGACATGGAACTATAAGCAACAAAGACACTATTACAAGGACAACAATCCCAACAAGAATGTAATATCGTTCAAGCAATCCATATATGTGGGAGAGTTATTGAGTTTTACAAATACTTCACCTACTACCGATAAGATTTTAACGTACTCAAATATACAATTACACTCTTAATGGCAGCCAGATATTCAAGTGTCTCAAAATATACTTTCCTATTAAACATAGCAACAGCACCATACAACAAATTTTTTTAGAGTGGTTGCAGATCAATACAACATATTTAAAGTAAAGAAAAGATGTATAAAGGCTCAAGATATTCAAAATATTCCAAACAAAATAAATTGGATATAAAGTTCAAGTTTATGTGAAAATCTTGGAACTTTAGTATTCCTAAAGTTCAACCAAACATCAAGGAAATATAGATTCTCTAAGCCAAGAAGCAAGTGATTTTGTCGACCTCCTTAAAGAATTATCCTCTACTTGTACAAATATCTCTTATACCTTAAATACATACTCCTATAGTCACTTAGAGTCTGAAATTTAAAGTATGAGAATCAAAAGGGGGCCTAATTTGTCAAAACTATTCCTAAAGAAGAAAATCCGGGCAACACTTATGCCTTGCCTTGCAGCTCATTTTTTATACGGCAAACAACAAAAATAGATTCCAATCTTCACGAAATTGTAGGTCAATCTGACAATCTCTTAGCTTTCAGCAACATTTTGAATCAACTTAATCCGATTTCTAGAAAGAAAAAGTTATGCTCAAAATACTAAATGCTTGCTGTTCAAAAATGAGGTCAAACTCTTTGTTTTCAATTTCACTAACTAAAAGCTTAACTACGTCACCACACAGATTGAGTAAGAAGCTTACCACAAGAGAAAGAGAAAGTTTCTTCCAACCAAAACCTAAAGGCTTCAAAATAATCCTTTAACTCATATTGATTCTTGAAAACAAAACCTAATTTATCTTTTAAGTGGTAGAGATTAAGAATTTTATTCAATAAAGTTTTGATTTTGATGACAGTGGTATTTGTATGGATTGAGCTCTCCATTAAAGGGTTTGATAAATGAAGAAAAAGATGACTTTTTAGAAATAAGGGGCTACAACGTTAATGCCCTCTCAAAGGCTAAAAAGTTGTACCTTATTTTATAAGAGGTAAAAATTAATCTCAAGGATCAAATACCATCAAGGATCGGTTAAAATTTTGCTTCAGACAGGCAAAACTCCTATGTTGATTTTAAGAGACGTGAAATTGAGCATCAAGTGGGTGATAAGGTATTTTGAAAGGGCATTAACGTTGCAAGCCTACTTTACCAAAAGTCATCTTCTTCTTTTTCCTTTATCAAACATTGCTCTTGGTCTCATTAAAAACAAAACTTTATTGCAAAAAAACCTTTATCTCTACCTCTTGAAAGATAAACTGAATTTTGTTTTCAAGAATCAACATGAGTTAAAGGATTAATTTGAAGTATTATGTTTTGGTTAGAGAGAGACTTCTCTTTATCTCGTGGTATGCTTCTAGCTCAATATATGTTAGTAAAATAGTTAAAATTTTGGTTAGTGAATTTGAGACCTTAAAACTAAGAATTTAATCCCGTTCTTGAACTATACAACATTTGGTATTTGAGCAAAACTTTCTTTCCAAAACTCTGGATTGAGGTGATTCAAAGTTCTATAGAAAGCTAAGAGATTGACCTACAACTAAAAATATAACTTTGTTGTTTCCTGCATAAATATGAGCCGCAATACAAGGCATAATTGCTGCCCAGTTCTTTTAAGAATTAGGAAGAGTTCTGACCAATTAGGCCTCCTTCTGATGATACTCATCATGATTTGTCTTAAATACCTTTAAATTTCAAACCTTAAGTGAGCACTCGATTATGCATTTAAGGTACAAGAGATACTTGTACAAGCTAAGGAGAATTCTTAAAGAGATCGACAAAATCGCTTAATTCTTAACTTAGAGCATCTATACTTTCTTGATGTTTGGTTGAGCTTTAGGAACACTAAATCTGCAAGGATTGCCCATAAACTTGAATTTTCCATTTAATTTACGGAAAAGGGTCAAATATACCCCTCTACTATTGAAAAATGTCTAATGTTGCCCCCCGCTATACTATCAGTCCAAATATATCCCTAACGTCATACTATCGGTCCAAATATAGCCCTGAATCATAAAAGTGGTACAAACCTACCCTTCCTCCGTTAACTGCCTCCCTATGACAACAGTTCATTGCCACCTCACCATTACACTCCCATTTTCATCCCTTCCCCACAACCTTTCTTTCCCGTTCATTGGAAGAAAAATCACAGATCATACATATACAACAAACTATATCAAAAGAAATGCTAACAACTAAAGATAATATGAAACAATGTGAACTGAGAAAATTCTGATTTTGCTATTCAAAATCCATTTTATACGAGCGAAAATACATTTTGTTTTATATAAAAACTAAGCAAGGATACATGCAAACTAGTTTAAGGTTTCAAAATTGACCATGGTGAGAAAGAAAAACATCCTAGACACGAGAGTTAATTTTTTTTGTTTCTTTCTCTTCAACCACATTTCTGGAAGGCTGCCATTTTTTCTCTCTTTACGTTTTATGTTAAAATAAAAGTGCTACTAAATTTTCCCTAAATAGGTCTTACAAATTCAACGGCAACACAAAGAAATGCAAAATAAAACACAAAATTGTAAGGTCAAGTGAAAGGTACGTACAATTCCAGGATCGGTCGGAGAAGCAACAAGTATTTTGAAAAGCAAGAGGAAGTATAGGCAGTGAAGTCTTCAAAATAATGATAGAACTTCAAAGTAATTGAACTTGGTAGCTGCAAACGGGGTGAAATGGTGAGGTAGCAATCAAATGTGTTCATAGGGGAGGCAGTTAACGGAGAAGGGTAGGTTTGTAGCACTTTCATAATGTCAGGGATATATTTGGACCGATAGTATAACGTTAGGGATGTATTTGGACTGATAGTATAACGGAGGATAATATTAAACCTTTTTCAATAGTATAAGGGCATATTTGACCCTTCTCCGTTTAATTTATTTTGTTGGAGTATTTTGAATAGTTTTACATTCAATAAAATTTGTCTTTACTTTAAGTTGTTGTTTCAGTTTGTTGCTACTTTAGTACCCTATTTGCTATTTTAATTAAGAAAGCATGTTTTGAAACACTTCCATAATTTTGCTACCATTGAGGGTACAATTGTATAGTTAAGTATATGTTAAAATCGTGTTGGTATCATGTAAAGTACTTGTAAGACAATCTAACTGCCTACATATACTGACTGCTTGAGCATTGTTGCATTCTTTTTGGGACTTTGTTCTTCTTGTGATAGTGACGTTGTCGCTTATATTGGCATGCCTCTTGATACTATATGGATCTTTCTCCATTTTGACTTTAGATTTGGATTTCATCTTAATTATGGACTTGTCCATTTTAAGATAAATGAAAATTTATTTTAAACATGGTACTTGATTCTTTTGATTATTAGGTGTTGACCCTACTTGATTCGCATTGTCATTGTTTCTTGTTATCCGATTATGCTTGATGTGATTGCATGACGTATGTGTTGGGCGAATTTGACTATTTGCTAGATTTTTCCTTGAATTAGCTTTGATAGTTTTCTTGACAATCGAAATTATGAATATAAAACTACTACATGGTTTAATATTTGATTTTCTTTAAACATCGTACTCTTATTAAGTACGTGATGATGATTTAAACACATTATATGAATTTCTTCTTGTACTTTTTTTGATACATAGCTTATTTGTTAACATGAAAGGTTAGCTAAATTTGTATATTCAAGTTAGTTTGTATATTCAAGTTTGTTATGAGCTATTTATATTTCAAATGAGCATTAGAGAATTTAGTGGCTCCAAACCCAAAGTTTAAGTGTCACTAAGTTTTATACTTATTTTTAATAACTACGGTGCCTGGGCCAGCTTGCGTACACCTCAACTAATCCCACGGGATACTTGCTACTTCCTGCCAACAACAGGTACCAGGTAACTCTATCCACCAACGCTTGAACAGATGTGAAGAAATCACCCACCATTTTTTATCTCCTCTAGGATTTGAACCTAAGACCTTGTGGTTCTCAACCCACTTCATTGATCACTAGGCCACACCCTTAGGTGTCCACTAAGTTTTATACTTAGCAATAGTTTGTTGCTATCATAGGTGATTTACTAGAAGAGAAATAAGGATGACAAGATAAAACAGACTTTTAGAAGCTATCATGAAGATCACATTTGCATATGCATCTATATTTTTGTTGAAATTTGGGACTGGTATATGATTCATGTGACACATTCAAATGTAATTTTGAATGATCATTGTAAATAATCTTACAATTTATTGTATATGAAATTTTACAAAATAAACTTTTGATTTTAGTACGATGAAATGTTGCACCTTTTAGAACCCTTGATCACATGGGCCTATTAGTTTCATATTTGTTAGTACACTTGAACTATTTTTCTTAAATCTCATGAATGAATTATTAACTAATTTTTCAATATAGTTAGTGTGCAAATTTAGATATAACTACATAAATACATAACTTTCAAATTTTCAAAATATCACAATATGACCCTCGAGACTACCAATTTGGGAATAAAAAGAGTACTAGGATAGCAGACATAACCACAGACATTTAGATAGATAACAAGTCTCTTTTCACAGATTGCCCTAGAGTAAACAAGGATCAAGAGATGGCATAAAAGGGTCAAAGGGGCACAAGAGGTTGGAATTTCAAACATTTGAAGCCACCATAGTACTTTATTATTGATATTTCAAACACTTTTTTATAAGTGATATGTAGCAATATCCCAGTTTCTGATATACTTTTCCTTTTAAGCTGTCCCAAAAGAATATTATATTTTTCTATTAAGAAATAACTTAAATTTTAAACTTTTTAATTTTTTCAGTAAAATTATTTATAACCAAACAAGTTTATTAGTTTATTTTAGACCACATCTTTCTTAAATTCAGCACAGCCGCATAAATTGGACGGAGAGAACCAGCAAGAAGTAGATGTTGTAAAAAGTTACAGTCTTGATATCTTAGACTTTTTTCTAGAAAGCTTCCTACTTCTACTACATAAAGTAAAGAAGATTTACCTTGCTCAATTTGAAAAGAATTTTGTTTTCTGCAGTCATTCTTTGGAAATCTTTCTTCTTCTTCCACCTGAAGAACTTTAACCACCTTACAACCTGTCTTTTTCCCTTCAATTTCTTCCTTTTGATTTTACCTTCTCCAGAACTCTCTTCAACACCAGCAGCTGATTCCACAGCTTTGCCAAGCGTACAGAAACCCCGACCCAAATATACGCATCCAAGATCACATTTGGGTGCTCTTAGGTGTGACCCAACAGCGACTCCGCCAAGTAAAACCTTGCATTTTGCAGTAAAAGGACTACTAAACTATGAGATTTTTGCAAAATTATTTGTGTCTATGTATGTATTTTTGGAAAGAGAGATAAATTAATATACCTGGTTCTTTGTTGGGGTAAGGAATGGGATAAGAGAGGTTGAAAGATGAAGGGATTGGAAAAGAGATGTTTGAGCTGCCGTGATTTGCAGATAGTTCCCGGTAACAAACTTCTTCCAACCATTTTCACCGTTCTTTCTGCTCTTCGGCGGGAACCAGAAAACCGGAGTTGCGTTTTCCAGATATTTCAATGGGCTTCTGTTAATGCGTGTGGGCCTTACTTATAAAGGGGTAGAAATGACACCAAATAGCCACTCTAATAAGGGCTGCTATTTAAAAAGGAAATTTTACGTACACACCCTATTTATTATAATTTATAAATCAAAATTATTTTAAAATATTATTTCTATAGTTATCTTTTATATTTTATAGCAAAATATTATTTATGGTATATACTACAATTGAGGCATGAAATACGCTATTTATGCTACGTACCTATTTTTAAGGTGATTGTTGTTACTGTATTCATAAATACATGGCGCGAATACATGTGAATACATGCGCGTACAGCTGGACTGCCCTGAGTTTAGGCGCTTTTTACTCGTGAATACAGCAGCGCAAATACATGTGAATATATGCGCGTACAGCTGGACTACCTTGATTTTAGGCGCTTTTTGCTGCTATATTCATGGATACATGGCGCGTATACATGTCAATACATGCGCGTACAGCTGGACTATCCTGATTTTTAGGCGTTTTTTACTGTTGTATTCATGAATACGGTAGCGCGAATACATGTGAATATACTACCGTAACAACTAAATAGTAGCTATAGGAAGTAATTATGTATATGATAGTTATAGAAAGTTAACCGCCACTAAACAAAACAATAGTGATTTATGAATATTCCTCATTTAAACATGCACCTAGGGAACCACCCACTGTCGACTATGATCATTGTCGAGTGAAAAAAAGAAAATTGTCTTCATTATTACCTCTCCACATTTTAATCTATGTATCATACTTTTTTTAAGTTGTTTAAAAAATGTAATATTATACATTTAGTAAATTGTTAATTTAACATTTTAATTTTATCTTTAATATCAATCTCTTATATACATGGCATAACATGTTTAAGACCAAAAATTCAAAGATTAATTTTAGTAAGTTATATGTGTATGGGGTAAAATTGGTTGATAACTGTTGGGATATACTATTAACCATGCGGTTTAGACATAGTATTATATTTTGTTCTTTATGAAACAATTGTTTATTTAATTTATTCAATTCAATAAAGCACTATTTTAAATAGATCATTTGTAACATGTGTGTCCTTTTGATTATGTAGTAGACAATTTAGTGTATGGAGTCTTAGCTCATACACAGAAGATTAAATTGTTGGTTCTCATAATTAATAAACTATGTTCACAATCGAAGATATTATCGGACAAAATATCTTGATGATTGTAGCACAAGATTATTGTATAATTTGTCTTGATTATGGGAGTAAGTCTACTCCAACTTCTTGTGCTAGTATACTCAGTGTGTATTGAACGGACCAAGTAGAGAAAATGTATTTTTGTACCGAATACATATAAAACACTTTCTCTAATTCATTAAATGAGCTTATACTCCTAATCTTGATATAATTATTATGATCAATGTAATTTGTTTATTGTTTTGATTTATCAAAAGGTACGACTCTATTTAGAGTTAGTATATGCCTAATAAATTGGACAATAACAAATAACATTTGTGAAAAATAATTAGTTGATAGAATCCATGACTTGGTTTTTGGGTTTGATAATACCCCTTTATATAAGCTTATAAGTTTTCATGTGAAAATCCGGCTAGTGGATTTTGTATCCGTCACATGAGATAGTTTAAGCGGAATTATAAAGGATTTAATTAGTTGATTGAATTAAATTTTCAGTGATTTAATTTAATTAACTGGTATTTGAAATCTTAACATGGGGAGTTAAAATAAGTGTTGATGAATTTTTGAAATTCATATTGAGGAGTTCAATTGCAGTTTTTTAGTGGAATAAATTGCAATTAATTATAGTAGGATCTAATTCCTGCCTACTTCGAATTAGTACTATAATTAGTAGCCTCTTATTATTTCTGTGGTCCTTGCTATACCTAGTAATAACCTGGACAAACTTGGGTAAAAAGTAGCTTGGGAGAAAAGTTACCTTTTTGAGTTGGAGTAGGATTCTACTTATGGAATCCTACTCCACACGTTTTTGAGCCTATTTTAGGGCTTAATTTCGTGTATAAAAAGGAGACAGGTTTCTCCTGTTAACTAACCTAGAGTTGTATTGTTCTTGCCCACCCAAAAGCAAAAGTGTTCAAGGTTTTACTAGGCAAATAGCAGAAGACTACAGCCCTGGATTCTTGCTGCTTGGAGAATTTGTGCAACTATTTCAAGAGGTTAGTGTTCCTGATCTCATTATCATTGCGTTGTCTAGTTTACATGTAATTGATGCCTGATTGCATGCTTGTTTCCGCTGCGCATGTTCTAACAATAACAAGTGATCGAATGGTAAGATGATACGTGGAGTCGAAGATAGACAAAAGACATAGAAAAAAAATTAAAACGTGCGATTGTGTGACCGGTACCGGATGGATTCCGAAGGGAATGTAGACATCAGTAGAAGTTCAAAGATTCGCCATCGAACAACATTTAATGAGGAAACATTTGCTAGCTTAAATGAGCAGCTGTTACAGACAATTTTTGCATTCAAGGCTTGCCGTTACATATTCATCAATGACACTTTTATCCTCATTTATAGAAGAGCTTGATCCTAGGATCTTGTTTCCCTAGCTAGAACTATAAATAGTGGGGTTAACACCATTGTAAGGACACGAAATACTCTATACGCAAAAGCCAGATTTTACTATTTTGCTCTCATACTTTACTATTTAGCTCACTTTACCCGGGGTCATCGTTGCTTTATCTTTACTTTCACTTTTGTTCTCGGAAAGGCTGAGTTGAGAACCAGTCTTGGTATCTTCTTTAATTCAATTGCTAAATTTAACTTCAGTCTTATTTCTTTATCGTTTTTGGGTCAAATCAATTCGCTTATTTATAAACCATGTTACAAATTTAACTGTACCGTCTTATAGGTATATAGTTTGATGTCATCCGTGGGGAATAGACAGTTGCCTAATTGCTTTGATCCATACGTCTATTGCTAACAAGTTTTAGTTTTTTCCTTAGTAAAAATCAGATATGGCAGCTAACGATGTCAACAACGCATACAACGTTGAAGCACACATTGAACGGGAAGAATTGTCCCAGCGTGATGACTTAATCAGTGACACCCGTAACGAAGGTGATGAAACCACCCCGGTTCGCGAACATCAGATCCTGGGCATGTGCGGGACCCAACTCCTAATGATGCGGAGGAGGAATATGTCGTAGAGACGATCAAACTCCTCAGAAAACAACATAAAACAATCACGGATCTTCTCTCAAGGCAGGATAGGGTGATGATAGAGTTAGAACAAGCATTGGCATGTGCTTCCAACAACGCGAACGTAAGAGACCAATCCTTCCCAGTGTTCCCATAAATCAAACGGCTCAAAGAATCGATAACAACACCCCAGGGGGTGAAGTCGGTTTCGACAAAGCCGGAGGGACCGATAGCGTATTTGGGAACAGCAACGGAAGTAATCCTTTCAAAATCGCGCTCATGAGGTTCATGAGAGAAATGAACGAACGAATGGATCACAATGCAAAGGAGATTCACGCTTGGATTGATTAGATTCCTGGTGCACCACCAGTGTTAAAGGGTTTGGATTCAAAAAAGTACATGCAGTTACCTTTTAAGCCAAGTGCAGCACCAGAGTTAATTCCAAAATATCAGACATACCGAAGTACGATAGGACTTCGGATCCACAAGAGCATATCACAACCTACACCATGGCTGTGAAAGGAAATGATTTGGATCAACAAAAGATCGAGTCGGTCTTGTTGAAGAAGTTTAGGGAAACCCTCACAAAGGGGGCCTTGACATGGTACTCTCTTTTACCCGAGAATTCAATCAATTCTTTTGAAATTATTGCAGACTCGTTCATTAAGGCCTATGCCGGAGCAAGGAAGGTACAAGCCAGAAAGGCAGATATATTAGAATTGCGCAGGGGCGAACCCAAACTACTACGAGAATTTATGATCCGATTCCAAAAAGAAAGGTGGTATTGGCGGTTCCAGATGAGTGGGAAACGAAGGCATTCACAAAGGGTCTAAATCCACTAAGTTCCGATGCCTCCCGAAAACTGAAGGAGAGCCTGCTCGAGTTTCAGGCAACCACATAGGCAGATGTCCATAAACGCTATGAGTCAAAAATAAGGATAGAGGTCGATCAACTTGGGTCTTATGTATTGGCTAAGGCACGGGGTCAAAACCAAAGCCAGGACAAGTTTAAGAGCGATTTCGATGCTGATCGGCGAACCTTTAGAGGTCAGTTTCTACCGTACGAGAGGATCGATGGGCGTAAAAACAAAGAGTTTTAGACATCGGAATAGAAGAGTCGATCGTGGCCGGAACAGCAGGTTGTTGCGAGAGAAATTGGTGTCACGGGCCCGAGACTCCGCATATCCCAGGTTATCGGATTACAACTTCAATATCAGCCTAGTAGAGTTAGTATCAGGCGATGAGAAATATCAAAGAAGCACGGTTCCCGAAGCCAAACCGCTCAGGTCCTAGCTAGAGGGATCCCAGTTTATAGTGTGACTACTATGGAACTCATGGCCACAGAACTAGGGACAGCCGACATCTTCGCGAAGAGGTGGCGACATTGTTGAAAAATGGCCATCTCAAGACCGAGCCAAGATTAACTACGATCGAAGCGGGGACAATGCAGAGCCTTCGAAAGTAGCAGAAGGGTCACCTCGGATGACTATCAACATGATCTTCAAAGAACACAAAGTCAATAGTGTAACCTTTTCAGCAGCGAAGAAAACGAAGATATTGGTGACTCGCAACAAGAGACATCGGGAAGTCGCAGAAGATGATATCACCTTCATGGAGGAGGACACTGACGGACTTTTTTTGCCATACAATGATGCTTTGGTAATCTCTCTCAATGTTTAGATTTCAAAATTAAACTTGTTTTGGTTGACCCATGAAGTTCAGCCAACATAATATAATGGAGAGCAAGCAAAGTTAACCAGGGGCATCGTTCCGGTGACATAACTCTTAGTTGACTTCAACTTGACAAGCGTGACAACTCGAGGAGAGATTTTGCTGCCTACACATGCCAAAGGAGTAACAAAGACTACTCTATTCGAAGTGGTGGATGGTGATATAGGTTACAATGTAATCCTCGGAAGGTCGTGGATACATGAGATGAAACTTGTACCCTTCAACATATCACCAGTTATTGAAATTTCTAACGTCGGAGAAAATCAAGCAAATAAGAGAAGACCAGTCGGTGGCGAGGAAAATGAACGCGGTGACTGTTTCCTGCAGCAAGGGGAAAGAGTCCAACAAATAGCAATTACAGTAACTGATTCCTTCTCTCTTTCTGAATGAAGATGATAAGAGCGACGAGTCATCATAATCCTATCACGTTCTGAGATACTTTCAGGTACCAGAGGAGACGGATGCGACCAAGTCGACCGCAGAAGAACTTGATCAAGTGGCCTTGTTCGAAGAGTTTTTTGAAAGGAAGTTTCATCTGGGGACAAGGTTAAATCCTGAGCTCAGGTTAGAATTTATAAATTTTCTTAAATCTAACGTTGATTGCTTTGCGTGGTCGCACTCGGACATGACAGTTATACCATTAGCGGTAGTGGTCCACATGATAAGTCTGGATCCAAACTTTCCACCGGTAAGGAAATAGAAACTCCCCAAAGCAGAGGTAAGGAACAGGTTTGTTAAAGAAGAGGTTACCCGGCTACTTAATATCGATTCAATCCGGGAGGTAAAGTATCTGGAATGGTTAGACAATATATTGCTAGACCCAAAAAGAATAACAAATTTAGAATGTGTGTAGACTATAAAAATTTAAATAAGGCGTGTCCTAAAGACTCATTCCTGTTGCTAAATATTGATCAAATGATTGATGCGACGGCTGGACATGAGCTAATGAGTTGCCTTGATGCATACTCCGGGTACAATTAAATCAAGATGAATCCGGTAGATTGGGAAAAAACTTCTCTCATAACAAATTTTGGCACATATTGCTATAATATGATGCCTTTTGGGCTTAAGAACGCTAGACACTTATCGGAGGCTGTTAATAAAATGTTAGAGGTCAGATAGGCAAAATAATGGAAGTGTATACTGGTGACATGTTAGTCAAGTCTTTAAATGCAGGAGATCATTTGAAACACCTCCAACAGGCTTTCGACATTCTGAGGAAGCATAATATGAAACTCAACCAGGAGAAATGCGCGTTCGAGGTTGGTTCCGGTAAGTTCTTGGGGTTCCTGGTCTCACAAAGAGGGATTGAGGTAAATCCCAACAAAAAATCAAAGTTATTAATGAAATTTCGGACAAATTGACAAGTGTGAAGGAAGTACAGAGGCTGACTAGAAGGTTGGCGGCTCTAAGCAGATTCATCTCAAGATGCTCAAAGAAGTGCCATCACTTCTAAAAAAGAAGAATGATTTTAAATGGACTCTGGAACATCAACATGCATTAAAAGACCTAAAATGGTACATGTGCGTCCCCAGTTACTATCAAAATCGGGGGAAGGCGGGCAGTCATTAATATATCTAGAGGTCTCAAAAGTAGCTGTAAGTGCCCTTTTGGTTCGAGAGAAGGAAGGTACGCAATTTCCTATTTACTACGTTAGTAAAATATTGTCGGGAGAAGATACTTGTTATCCGCACCTCAAAAAGTTGGCCTTAGCTCTCAAAGTTTCCTCTCAAGAGCTTAGGCCTTATTTCAGTGCCACCCGATAGTCGTTGTCACAACCTTTCCCTTAAGGGGTGTCCTTCACAAGCCTGAGTTGTTAGGCCATTTGGCTAAATGGACAGCCGAAATTAGCAAATTCGACAATGAGTACAAACCCAGGACTGCAATCAAGTCACAAGTTTTGGCAAACTTTGTGGTTGATTTTAGTCCCAGGTTAATGTCCTTGGATGCTAAGGAAGCGTTGCTGGTGTCAAACAACGGAATCAAGAGTTTGGGCCCTGTTTACGAATGACACTTCCAACGTAAGAGGGTCCGGTCTCTGGATAGTTCTAATCACACCCTCGGGGGAAACATTGAGGCAGGCCATTAAAACAGTTCCGTTAACTAACAAGCCGAGTATGAGACTTTGGTTGCAAGACTGGAACTAGTCCGAGGACTATGCTCCGAGGTCATCGAAGTGAAATGCGACTCCCAACTGGTAGTAAACCAAGTGTATGGGATTTTCGACACAAAGGAAAAACACATGCAATAATATTTGAACAAGGTTCATGTGTTGCTTCACGATTCAGGGAATGTTCAATCATCCACATTCCAAGGGAATAAAATGTGGAAGCAGATGCATTGGCTAATTTGGGGTCATCAACGAAAATGAAAGGATCTTATTATGGTACGGTCATCCAACTTTTACATTCGGTGTTAGATGTGGATGGCTACTGCAAGGTAAATTCGACCAACTTGGTGGTACTGGAGGAAGGAATTTATCGAGTATCTCCGGCATGGTAAATTACCCCAGGACCCAAAGGCGTCACGTGTACTGCGGACCAAAGTAGCTCGCCACTCCTCGTGGATGGGCAGTTATAGAGGAGGTCATTTCAAGGACCGTTGTCCTGGTGTCTAGGGGCCTCAGAGTCGGACTACGTGATGAGGGAAATCCACGAAGGAGTTTGCGGGAATCATTCTAGTCGAGACTCGTTAGTTCTAAAGTTGATTAGGGCAGGTTATTACTGGCCCTGGATGGAACAAGACGCAAAGACAAATGTCAGCATCATGTGCAGTTGGTGCATCAACCGGCAGAACTTTTGCATTCGGTGTTGTCCCCGTGGCCATTCATGAAATAGGGGAAGGACATAGTTGGTCCTCTTCCACCGGGCTTTGGAAAAGGTACAATTTCTTTTAGTTTTAACTAATTACTTCACTAAATGGGTTGAAGAAGGTCCTTACCAAAGATTGGTGAACGCGAAGTGGTCGACTTCATATGGGACCACATAATCTACCGATTTAAAATATCGAAGGAAATTACCTGTGACAACGGGCAACCTGTCATAGGTTCAAAAGTCACAAAGTTTTTAGAAGGGTTAAAAATCAAGAGAATTACATATTTACCGTACCATTAAGTGCTAACAGACATGCAAAATCAACCAACAAGGTAATTATTCAGAACCTGAGGAAGAAGTTAGAAGGTGCTAAGGGCAAGTGGCCCAATGAGCTACCACGAGTACTATGGGCATATCGGACAACGACGAAGTCGAGCACGGGAGAAACACCCTTCTCACTCGTGTACGGTGTGGAGGCCCTGATATCGGTAGAAGTGGGGGAGTCGACTTTAAGGTTTCCTGAACAAGCAAGAGGCAAACAATGAAGCGTTGTTGGTGAAGCTGGACTTGCTCAATGGACACTGGTACTTGGCGTACGTAAGGATGGTGGCTCAAAAGCAAAGGATGGAAAGATATTATAATCGTAGGGCTAATCTTTGCTATTTCAAAGTAGGAGATTTGGTTTTGAGGAAGGTGACTTAGAGTACTCGGGAAGCCGGGACCAACACGGGAAGGTCCTTACCAAGTTTCTGCTATCATCGGTAAGGGATCATATGAGCTGGAAAATCAAGATGGAGTAAAATTACCCAACAATTGGAACGTGACTCACCTCAAAAGGTATTATTGTTGATGGATCCTGCCAGTACTGAAAGTATGTGCTGCACTCTTTTTCCCTTCGACCAATTTTCGTCCCAATCGGGTTTTTCTGGCAAGGTTTTTAACGAGGCAACGATGGAAAGCATACTACGAAGGAAGCATCATTGGCGAAGGAAAGACCTTTAAATATCAGGTCACTAAAATTTTCACATTGATGGTAAATGGCTTGTGGATGGTTAAATAATCTTTGGCTCGATGGCAAGTCTTTCCTTCCATTATTAAAAAAAGGATTATTTAAACTTTCACAAGTTATTTCCATCGGTGAAGCAGCAATCCGGGTACAAGACTTCCAATGCTTGAATTCGCATGTTTCGTATTCAAACACTTGGGGGAAATAATATCTGATACGGCACCAGAAACGCCATTAAAATCGGGACTAGGAGAACTGGGATTAATGTTTCATCAGGACCTAGGACTGCATGGTCAACTCCGTAGAAATAGTTTGTACAAGTTAGCCACATTTATTGGCAGCTTTATTTACTTAAGCAAACGAATGCCTATGTAACTTTAAAAATCCTTTTATTTTTATCTTGTGTCTTGTCCAAATGATGAGTTAATTTTATCGTTTGGAAGTTAACAAAAATTTCAAATGCTTGTGCCGGAATGAATAGGAGACGTTCTCTTCAAGAGCACCGTAAACATAAGGGCCCTCTCTTATGAGACCCTTATAGTAAAGGGAAGGTTCCGGAAGAATTTATGCCCGGAATCAAAAGCTATCGGATGAAAAAATATACCTGAAGCTTTAATCAACTAAACATAAAAGGGATATTTTGCACAACACTTAAGAAAAAAATTCTTTTATTATCAGGTACCGATCTTGATGAAAAGTTTGGAATAATTACAAAATATATAAAAAAAATTATACAGTATTGCTGCCAGAACCCGAAGGAAAAGAAGGATCTGCATTTCCACTGGTAGAGGAAGGTGGATTCACTACCGGTTCAGGTCCTTCATCTTCTTCAGTCTCCCCTTCAGTTCTCAAATACTCGAAACCAGTATTCGAGGAGTCAATCGCAGCGGGCCAATCAGGAAGGTTTTCACGAGCGGATAACTCTAGTTCCCGGGCCTGGGCAATGGAATCGTCTATGTTGGCGATGCCCACTTTGGCCTCATTCAAGGTCTTCCTCTTTATATGATACATGGCATAGGTCTTTCTCTTTCGGACTTCATGGCGCGAAGGCGAGAGTCAAGATCAACATTTGTAGTTGAGTGAAGCCAATTTTGCTCCATGACCCTCTTAAGCCTCTCTTCCATTCAGGCCCTCTTCTCTTTGACATCATTGGCCTCCTCGATTTTGGGGCATAAGTTAGCCTTCAAGTTATTTATTTTCTCCTCGAAGGCAGACTCGCGCTCGGCAGCGGCGATGGCAGCATCGTGAAGTTCAGCCCACTTAGCCTTAGCTTCTTGAAGCTTTTCATGTAATTGAGAATCTTATTAGATGTGGGCCATTCTATCTTGCTCTCTTTGCTATAACTGAGCCTCAAGCTCGTCCATCTCTACATCTTTTGCCTCCAACACCAGGAGGTGCATGACAAGCTAGTTCCTCCTAACTAAGAGTTGATCTCGCTTGGAAGCAAGTCCTTGTTTATCAAGGATCAACCTTTGCAGGCCTTCAGAATAAAGAAGATTGGCCTATAACGAGAAGGTTGAAATTAGGATTACCATTATAACACATAAGCAGAAAAGAAGATATGAAGAAACTAGTATGGTACATGCACCGAACAATGCATACTGTTATTTATCAGGCACTCCCCAGAAAGGGAGCCCATCTTTTTCTAATCCTTAGCTGAGGCCAACAACTTCATATATTTGGCAAGCTCCACCATTCTAGAAAGGAGATGACACTCCTTCGAAACTGAAAGGGTGGCGCTTCGCCTCCCTTGGGGATCTTGAGAAGGTATGGCATAGGTGTTCCCCAGGTTCTCGTGGTCAGGAGACCAAGGAGAAAAGGCATCCCTTTCTTGGTCAGGCGTTGGTGCCAGTGGAGGAGATGCAGTAGGTGTTGGTGGCGAAGGGCAGCTGGAGTCATTAGGCGAGAAGTTGTTGGTGTAGAAGGAGCAGAAACAGCGGTAGCATAAGGACATGCGTTGTTGTTTGCTCAAGAGTTAAGGACATAAGAATTCCAGGATCCGAACTCCTTGGATCGGAGATAAAAATAGGGGCCGGAAAGTGAGAGTCGGCATTCTCAACTAATCCCATTTCACCTCAAAGCGCCTGAACCTCATATGTTGATGGGTTTTGGAGCTCTCTCAGTTGAGCTAATGAAGATCTCTTTGAAGGGAAGCCTCTTTATCACTAGCGTCTCCTTTATCAATGAGGACCACTTTGGCCGACTCAGATGGTGCTTTCTTTGCTCTCTTTTCCTGAGTTCCAGCCGAGGAAGAGTGTCTTCTCTTCGATTTCTTGTTCTCGAACTAGGGACTTTGATAGGAGGTACCTTCACCGGAGGCTCGAGCAAACCAATGAGCTTTGCTTTGGTCAAGGGCATTTTGCAACACCCTCCTGGCCTCCTCAAGGTCATCTAAAATGTCGACTTCGAGGCAGATGACAGAACCCCTTGGAAGCCCTATATTAGACAAAAATGGGGTTAGCAATTTATTCACGAGATTTCTTATGTTCGAACAAGGATAAAAGAAAGAAGGACTTGGCTTACCATGATGTTTGGCTTTCCACCTGTATTTGGAAGCCATTTCATTCCACCGGTATTCTGGAGTTGAAATATCCAAAAAGTTTCTGAACCCATTGGTCCAAGCCTTGAACACGTGGCGGTTCCCATCGGATAGTTGTAACTAAGGAAAGGGAAAATAAGCAAAAGCGGAAAATGACTATTTCACGAAGAAAGGAAACAGAAAACCAAAAACTTACGAAGAAGGTTCCACGTGCACGACTCGGGAAAGGATGGAGTTGTGCAATAACGACGAACCGCTTGCTAAAATTTATTACTCCCCCCACGGAAATCTTGGAAGAGTAAATGTTCATTATATGAGCAAGAGTTAGGGTTTTCCTGGTCTCGGTGCACAATTGTCGAAGGCAGATTGGCCTACTTGTGCTAAGTTGCTCCAATTGGGCAGCCTGCACAATAAAAACGTGCATAAGGCTATTCCAAATGGCAGAACTTAGTCTTGTGGCAAAGTGTTAGCCAAAATGTCTAAGTGTAATTCCTAACAGCTTGTTTGGATGGTTGTTACCTATTGTATCGTATCGTATTGTTACTTTAAATACAATGTTTGTTTTGATTGTTACTTAAATTTTATTGTATCGTGTCGTTAAATCCGTCGTTACGTAACGATGAAATGTGCCACTTTATGTAACGACCGATTTGGTGTGGTCGCGTCGTTTCCTTGTGATTTTCTTTCAATCTCACCCTTCATTATTATTGAATAATTTTATTTTATCATGTACCCTATCTTTTTATACACCGTATCATAATTTTTCTTTGTAATATTGCAAGTTTATTCATCATATCCTAGGCGCGTGATACCATGAAACGACGCCAAAACGACACAATCCATCCAAACATTGTATTCATCAAACGATACAGTACAATACAATACAATACGATACAATACATTGTGAAACGATACGTAACAACCATCCAAACAAGCTGTAAGAGTGGGAAATCATTTTGGGGCAAGGAACTAGGGTGTTCTTTGTTCTTGGCCATAGGGTTGGCTTTATTGTGTTGTTGTATTTACATATTAATACGAGTTGGGAAGAAATTCCTGAAAATTAGTGTGTGCCTTTACTTTACTTTGCTGCCTAAATTATTCTAAGCCTAAAACGTCCTTAAAAATATTCCAAGTGTTGGAAGGCTTAAGTCAAAGCTGGGCTTGACTGTCACACAGTGGTGAACCTCGGGCAGTTTTCGGAGTGACATAAATCACCCCTGTGACAATTACCATGAAGGACTTACAATTGTATATGTTGATAGACCATTCTAATTAAAGCATAAGAACCCCTTAACAGTGTCGGCTCAAGGGCCAAGCAAATGAAGCAATGGCTTTAGGCCCCCAAATTTTTGGGGCCCCAATTTAGAATTAATATGTTAATTCTATGGTAATTTCCTTTAAGAAATATTAAATATCTATGGTAAAAAGATTATTAGAGATGCATAAAATAGGAAAAGAATTATTTTGTCAATGTGATAGATGATGACTAATAGTTAATTTACATTCTAATATTAATATTTTATTTTTTCTCATAATAAAACTCGTATTTTATATTCACTTTTTTCCCTCTAATTACTAAGTTGTCTATTCTCTTAAAAACAAGGGATGAATTAAAAAAAAAATATTATTTTCAAGTCCCCAAGCATTACAGCAAACAAATTAAAATAATAGAATTTTATTCTGATATCAAATTATAAGCTTCTAGAATCATATTCTACTATTCTAACTTTCTATTTTGAGCTTTATATTACACTTTAATATTTATTTTCTTATCTCATAGTAGCATATTACTTTTTATTATTTATCAGAATGCATATATGTCAACTATATAGCATTAATCATATTACCCACTATGATTTTTGTCTTTTAATAGTTTGAGGCATAATAAAGTTTGGCTTTAGGCCTCCAATGTTCTTGAGCCGCCTCTGTCCCTTAATTTCAGTTCTCTCTTTTGCATTAGCATTCTGACATTCTCTATAGGAAGTGGAGTTTGGTTGCATGCAGTCTGGTAATTAGAATTCACTTTTAGTGCTGTCAATGATGCTCGGTATTCAGGTCAAATCTCATTTAGGACCAGATGTCCTATATTCAAGAAATAGCAATTCAAGTCAAAAGAGCAACAAAAATACATATTCCAAAACAACTTTTGAGAAATATTTTCTTGTCCTAAATTAAATATGAACAAAGACTGTCATTTTATGGAGTAGTTTGCAACTTTGCATTAATAAAAATTGTAAACCGTGCAGACGTCCTTCTGTAGAACGTCTAACAATTAAGCTTTGAAAAAATGAACATTAAGGTGAATTGAATTGAATGAATATATAAGGATATAATACATTCCCCTAGAAAGGATATGAATACAAGACAATAATGGAAATAAATTAAAGAACACAACGTTGACATTTAACAACACACGCGATACAATCTCGCATCAATATTAGAGCTACATCTTACATATAGGACGGGGGAATAAATCACAAACCCTAAATCAATACAAACCAATTAATACTGTTGACTTCCTTGATGAAGAAAAATATAAACAAGAACAAACAAAAAAAGAGATGAAAAAGTCATAATACGTGCAAATGTTTTTAGGAGATGAGACGTGCGCATTAGCTCCAGATTAAGTTTTCTCATATACAAAAGGCTAGCCGATTCCTGGCTTTTTTTGTAGATATCTACATTCTAAATTTCCAAATGTAAGTTGGATACACCATTTCTTGAATCAATCAAATGCTTTGATTTCTTCAATTTGAAGTCAAAGAAGCAAATCCACCACGTTTCATCATTTGTCTAAATTCCTTATAATCAACCATTCCATCACCATCCACATCAACTTTCATGATCATTCTCTTGCAATCTTCAAGTGTTCTTCCTTGTTTCAAACCCAACGAAGACAAAACGGATCTCAATTCCTCCACCGTTATGAATCCATCGCCATTTTGATCGAACACGTTGAAAGCTTCTCGCATGTCTTCCTCTTCGTCCCTCTCGTCCATTATCGACTGATACAATGTCCCGAATTCCTCCATGTCTACGAAACCATCTCCGTTTACGTCAATCTTTTCGATCATTTGCACCAGTTCTATTTCAGGAATGTAAATTCCCAAATTCTGCAACGAATCGCTTAGCTCCTTCCTCGTAATTTTGCCATCTCCATTTCGATCAAACATATGAAAAACTCTACGTAGCTCTGCTGGATCCATTTCTTGGATAAAACGTACAGACAAAACCAAATAAATGTAACAAGAAAATAAATGAATACCCTTCTAGTTTTTTTCAGAAAGGAAACAGGAAAATTCAAGGTGATTTACAATCATAATTTACTTGAATTGAAAAAGGGAAGAGAAAGAAAAAAGGGGTTACAAGATTGTTGAGAAAATAAGGACCAATTAACTGGGGAAAAGGTTTAGAGAAGATGTTAATATACCGAGAAAGGAAGAAAATTGAAGGTGGAGAAAAGGAGGATGGTTTTGAGGATAGCCACTAATATCGTTGAATAACTGATCTAGAATTTGCTCGGATTTGTTTGAGATTTTTGCTTTAAGTTTGACGTCTAGATGAATTTAAAAATATCAGACCTCTTCTTCTAGTTATAATATTCAGTTTAAGTACTTATCATATAAAGACATTAGGAAATTAAGTTGAGGAATATTTGAGGAATGGATTCTGGTTGGCATCTTTGAAAGAGTGTAACTATGAAACTTGGATCTATATATTTTAGACGTGAGGTGACGTCTTTGATGTATTGAAAGTCAACAACAATAACTAACTACCCAATAAAATCCCACTGGTGGGATTTGGAGAGGGTAGTGTGTACGCAGGCCTTACCCCTACCCCGAAGAAGTAGAGAGGTTGTTTCCGAAAGACCCTCGGCTCAATAAGACAAAAAGAGACAATCTCAGTACCACCACAGAAATCATAGGAAAAATAGCAACAACATGAAAACCAGAAGATAGATGCAAAACAAAAGCGATAGACAGTAAGTAGACCTGGCACTGTGAGAAACGAAAGAGTAGTAAGACACAACATTGCCACTAGCTATTTTAGAAAAAACCCTACCAGACTAGTCTCACAAAGGTACGAAGTAAGGCAAGACTTGTTTACCCTAAAAATTGGAAAACAATTAAACTTATAAAGTGGTTTTAAGGACACATGATTTCACCTAATATCAATTGATAAATATAAAGATTAGTAATAGAGATTAACAACGAGATAAAGCAAACCAGTGTTAAAACATAATTCAGCCTTCGAGCTTGAGTGCCCTCGAACTGATCAGTACCAAATAATTAAGAGATAAACAAACTAATGAACAAGAATATAAGCTAGAAAGGAAGTATTGTATTGCTTTGATACGCGTGAATGTAAGGTGTCTACAAAATTATTAGAACCCTCTCTATATAGTAGAGGAATTCTATCTATGGTACAATTCTAATTACGGAAGTAAATCTCATGATTAGCCTAAACAACCACCCTTGATTTGATTTGTTCCGAATTTCTGCCATGATTTTGGACCGGTCACGGATATCTCGCTTTTCTGTTATTGCGCTTTGCTCCAAGTCTGCCCTATTTGGTCTTGATCTCTACTGGCCTCGATCTCGACAGGCACCTCGATTCTCGAACTCGGTACCTTATCCTCGTGCTCTGGTCTGATCCACTGCTAGGTTGACCTTCGATGCAACTCCCTGGTCTTGATCAAATAGTAAAATCGGTAGGCCAGGTTTTAACCGTGTAGAGATAGTCCCCTCGTTTTTTGGAGTGTAATGAGAAGAAACAAATTGAGCCTTCGACTTTGTACCTCGACTTGTCATGACGTCATCCTCGTGACATAAGCGACGGAAGTGACTGAAACGTCCCATCGGTTCAGCTCCCCAAGTCATTAGTGAGCATCAGTTGGTGGCCGGCCACCAGTGCCTTTGAACCGTCACCGTGAATCCCTTAAATAGCCCCCTTCTCTCATTGATTCAACCTTTACTTTCACTTTCTTCTAATCTCTTAAGCTTTTACATCTCTTAAGCTCTTCCTTTCTTCAAATCCTCCAGGGTTTGTTGCTAATCCCCTTTCAAACACCAAGTCCTGTCATCTCCTTTTTTTCTTTAAACTTACACAAAAATGGAAAAAATGTCAAAAAAATGTTCCTCAAAAGGGGAATGCCTCTTCATCAGAGCCAGCCAGCGATAAAACACCGGTGGAGCCGCGCTCTGAGGCGTGTGTTCCCGGGGGGTGTGAACTTACTTCCGACTTCAAGTTCGAGAAAACTTCGTCGGTTCCTGGTCGGTGCGAGCCAATGTCGAGATATATATATGCTCGATAACCGAGAGTTTCCTTTAGCAGGTAAAGAAAGATTGCAATTGGGGAGGCAAAGAGGTGGTGATTCCCGCCCCCGAAGAAGACATCACTACCCATATGGAAGGGTTTCTAAGTGTTTACACTTACCCATTTACGATGGGCCCTCTCGATCCGGTCATCGTCGATTTTTGCCATCAATATCAAGTAACCCTAGGTCAAATCCATCCCTCTTTTTGGCAGATTGTTATTCTGCTCCGATTCTTTTCAAGCAAAGCCGAAGGGATGTCTTTCACCCTCGACCATCTCATCAAGTTGTACAACCCCCATCTCTATCGAGGCCGGTTAATAAGAAATCAGTGTCGGGCTACCAAGGTATTGTTCTCGAGCATAGATGAGGACAAGGAGCGAGGATGGATGTGTCGGTTTGTTCGAGTGAAGACTTCCGACCTAATCCCGCCCGAGAAGATGCCATTTCCCGAGAAATAGAATATGAAGCGTAAGTACAATCCCACCTATTACTTCCATTTATTGTTTTGTTTCCTTTGTTTCTTCTCATCGACATCCCTTTCTATGATGTAGCGGTCTCTTGGATGTCCGGTGCAATTCCTAACCTTGAGAGCTGGGTTCGGAACCTGGCTTCGACCTCTTCGTATGTTAAGCACTCATGGCGTAATTTGTTAAGGGGCGGATGGGAGGCCAAAAATCATGGTAAGCCCATTTTCACGTATTTGATGATTTTTGCTGAAATGTTTCTTTTCATACTCACTTGATTTGCTTTCATACAGGCCTCGGACAAGAGGCTGTCATGAGGCCCCCGTCCGGGGAGGAACCCCGTGCCCCCAAACCGGTAAAGGATAAAAAGAGAAAAAGGGTCTCGACCTCCGAGGACCCAAAGCCCAAGAAAAGTAAGGCTCGTAAGCCAAAGAAAGACACTGCGTCCTGCCTAGTTCAGCGGCTAAGAGAAGAAGAAAATGAGGACGATGGCTCCCAGCTGGTGGCCCGAGTGAAGAGGAACATCGAGGCCCCAAAGGCCTCTGAGTCGGTTAAGGTTGGAGGAATTTAGCCTCGAACCGAGGGGGTCATGGAAGAGGACCCGGGCAAAGTCCCCGAGTTGATAGAGACTAAAGATGCCTCCCACTGGGATGAGTAGTCGGCTGGTATGTCCGAAGGGGCCGGCTCCGAGGCCCTTCGAAATGAAGAGAACTCCCCAAGTGATTCACTTGGAGCAATAGAAATCGAAGACTCCCCGTCGCTTCCTTCATTCTCGGAAGAGGAAGTTTGGGAGGTCAGGCCATGAAGGACCCTCGGGTGGAAGGTGCCCTCGGAGGGGAGTACCTTTTCCAAAGTTATTTTGCCGGGGTCGAAAATGTCGCAAACTTGAATGACTTGATCATACCGAGGAGCAGCTTGGGCAAATTTTCCTCGAGTTCCAAATTGACCAGCCAATTTTCAGCCTCCGTTGTTGATCCCGAGTGCAAACGGACTATTATTATTACGGTCCCAGAGGATGCACGAGTTTTTACCGCCCCCGTAGAGGTGGCCAGTTACCTTCAAGGTCTGGTCACCGAGGAAGATCAAACTCTAATGGACGAGGTGAGAGCACCATGTCTCTTCAATGAGGCCCAACAAGCTTTGAATCGGGTAATCCCTAACTTTCTTTGTTAACGCCGGTCTTCATACTTGTGTTTTTCTCTCCTTGACTAATTCTTTCCCTTCTATTTGTGTAGGCCTGGTTACTTCATCATGAGGCTTTCTTTAAGTCCCGAAGAGAGTTGAGCCGATATGAGGCTGAAATTTAAGGGCTTACCGAGGAGAAAAACTCTCTCAAGCTTCTCGGTGAGCAAAGAGAAAAAGAAATCAAAAGCCTCCGAGCTGAGCTGGCCGTGGCCCAGAAAGAACAAAGCAAACTGACCGGGCAGGTAAATAAAGTCTTAGACGCTCATGACCTAGGTTTGGGAGTGATGGCTAATGATTCGATCTCACAGGTCCAGCGGCTGTACAAAACGATCATGCAACTCCGAGGAGAGGTAGATGAGGTGAAGGCGGAGACTGCAGTGTGGAGGCAAAAGATGGATAACCTTGCCTCAGAGAAAGAGGCTGCTCGATCTCACTTATCCTCAACCGAAAGCCAACTCCAAGGCATAAAAGAGAAGAACTTGGAACAAGCCAAGTAAATTGAGGAGTTGCAGGCTCGGTTAGACACGAAGCTTGTAGTGGCGAAATCTGAGGTTGACACGGCTAAGGCCGATGCTGAGAGATCGTGTTTGTCTACCGATCTGACGTCGAGGCCGCTCAAGCTCGAGTAAAAGAAGTTGTCGATGCTGCTCAAGCTCGATCATACTGGGTTGCCGAGCATGCCAAGTGCCAGTCTCGAACAGAGACTCTTGAGGAGATTCATGCTCGTGGCTTTAACGTTGTTGTCGAGATCAATAATGCGAAAGAGCTTGAGGCTGAAGCCAAAGCGTTGCTCTCTTCTGATGATGATGATTCTGGGAGCGTGAGTGGATTCGAGAGTGGAAGAGATCCCGATGACGAGGATGTAGCTCCCGAGGAAAATTAGGCACTTAGGCTTTTTCTTTTTCGAATTTTTGTGTAGGATCCTGATCGGTCCTTGTAAATATTTTCATATATATAAAAGATCTCTTTTCTCTCTGACTTGTCTTTATTTCAGTTTCAGCCTTGTGCAAATTCTGTTTCGTCCATGTCTTGAAAGCTTTCATAAGTACGAGGTTTGGGCAATTTTATTGAAGTTGGACTATTGTAATCTTTATAATCGAGCGATGACCCTTAGGTTTTAGTTGAGTGAGGATGACTTCTCGAACTCAAAAAATGGAACGGCCCTTAGGCTCTTGAATTAGGCCGATATAGCCTCAAAAGAATGGCTCTTTTCCCTTTTTGGCTTAAATAGTTAATCATATAAAAATGTGTTATGCCTTAGCATGAAATAGGGTTGTTCGAGAGTTCGAACAATCCAGTACCCCTTTGGGTTTTTGAGGGTTGATTTTATCGAAACCCTTTACAATTTTGCGAGGGTAGCCCTTTTAACCGGCTTTGTGAAGATATTAGAAGGCCTATTTTATTACGAAATTCGAATGTCTCCGAGCCGTGTTGGTTTGGCCGTATCCTTTAACTTGGGATTTGCCTCTTGGCCTTGTTTCCCGATTACGCTTTGAACTTGTTCAAAATGTCAGTCCCCGAGTGGGGTGGTCGTGGCCTATAAAAACGAGGGTTGCCTTTTTAAGGTCTTATGATCTCGAGATTTTAGTAGTTTGATTACATTGATTTTTCATACGGTAGTCCCCAAGTGCGGGGTAAGTTGTTTGAACTTCAGTTGTGATCGGCCCTTAAGCCTGTTTCCACTACAAACCAAAAGTAAGAAATTATTAAGTTAAATTTTCTCTAAGGCATGAAATATTTGGCAAGGAAAAATACTTCTCTCAATAGATTATACATGCGTACATGTTTGCCTTTAGGGCTCGAGTAATCTACATGGGCACGGTTCGTTTACCGTTTGGCCCTTACAAAGTTTTACCTATCGAGACCTTGTTGACACGAAATACCTTCCTTGTAACAAAGTTAACATCCGAGGGTGATGCCCCCTAGTATTCGAGGTTGATTGTAAAGAAGCCTCGGATACTGTTGAATTGCTCTAAGTTAGCACGAACAATGGTCGCCTCAATAAAAACCTCGCCGGAAAAACCCACTTGGGGCAAAAATCGATCTAAGGGAAAAAGAGTGCAATGCGTGCTTTCAAACCTAAGGACTTTGTGATGAAGAATCCTCCGATGTCTTTGATTGAACACCTTCAATTGTTTAGTACAAGATGTAAATGAAAATGGGGAAGGTCATAACTTAGAAGTAATATCTTTTGAGGAGTGATACGTTCCAATTGTTTGGTAATTGTTCGTTGTCTGTCGTGCCAAGTTTGTAGGATCCCTTTCCGATGATATCAAGGACCTGATACGGTCCCTCCCAGTTCGGGCCAAGTTTTCCTTCGTTTGGGTCTCGAGTATTGAGGGTGATCTTTCTCAGAACTATGTCCCCGATCTTAAAGTGTCGAAGATTGGCTCTTCGGTTGTAATACCTTTTGATCCGCTATTTCTGTGCGGCCATTCGAACGAGGGAGGTTTCCCATCTTTTTTCTAGCAATTCGAGGCTCATATTCATAGCCTCGTGATTTGACTCTTCCATTGCATACCGAAACTTGAAGCTAGGTTCCCCAACTTTGACAGAGATCAGAGCTTCGGCACCGTAGACTAAAGAGAACGGTATTGCCCCCGTATTGGATTTTGACGTTGTTCGATACGCCAAAGGACCTCGGGCAACATTTCTCTCCATTTTTCTTTAGCCTCGTTCAATCTTTTCTTTATATTTTTGATGACGGTCTTATTTGTCGATTCGACCTACCCATTCCCACTAGGATGATACGACGTTGATAGGATCCTTTTTATTTTGTGGTCTTCGAAAAACTTTGTCACTTTGCTGCCGACGAATTGCTTCCCATTGTCGCATACGATCTCGGCAGGCATTCCGAATCGGCATATAATGTGGTCCCGAATGAAGTCTATGACTTTTTTTTCTCTAACTTTCTCTAAGGCCTGCGCTTCAACCCACTTAGAGAAATAGTTAGTCATAAATAAAATGAATTTAGCTTTACCTGGGGCAGATGGTAGAGGGCCGACGATATCCATCCCCCATTTCATAAACGGCCATGGGGATAAGACTGAGTGGAGTTGCTCCCCGGGCTGGTGGATCATCGGCGCATACCTTTGACATTTGTCACACTTTCGAACAAATCCTTTAGTGTCTTTTTCTATATCGGCCCAATAGTATCCTACTCTGGTGACTTTGTGAACTAATGACTCAGTACTGGACTGATTTCTGCAAGTGCCCTCGCGAATTTCCCGTAGAACGTAAACGGTGTCTCCTGGTCCCAAACACTTTGAAATGGTCCATCGAACGTTCTCCTATACAGTGTTCCATCCTCGACCAATGTGAATCGTGCAGCCTTCGTGCGTAGAGTCCTTGATTTTTAGGATCCGATGGTAGCTTCTCGTTCTTTAGGTATTCGATGTACTTATTCCTCCAATCCCAGGTTAGACTTATGGAGTTTATTTTGGCATGTCCTTCTTCGATTACCGACCTCGAAAGTTGTACGACAGTCCCCGAGCTAAGTTTATCATCTTCGATCGACGACCCCAAATTTGCAAGGGCATCGGCCTCGCTATTTTGTTCTCAAGGTACGTGCTGCGAGGTCCATTCTTTAAATAGATGTAGAGACACTTGTAGTTTGTCCAAGTACCTTTGCATTCGATCTTCTCGAACCTCGAAAGTTCTATTGATTTGATTTACCACAAGTTGGGAGTCTCACTTGGCCTCGATGACCTCCGTCTCCAAGCTCTTAGCTAGTTCGAGACCTGCAATCATGGCTTGATACTCGGCCTCATTGTTAGTTAATTTTGAAGTTTTGATAGACTGTCTAATTGTATTACCTGTGGGTGGCTTCAAAACGATGCCTAGCCCAGACCCCTTCCGTTCGAAGCGCCGTCTGTGAAGAGGATCCACACCCCCGATGATGTACCCGATTTTAATAATAGTTCCTTTTTGACCTCAGGTGCGAGGGGTGGCGTGAAGTCGGCCACGAAGTCCGCCAAGATTTGAGACTTGATGGCCGTTCGGGGTTGATACTCGATATCATACCCGCTGATCTCGACGGACCATTTGGCCAATCGAACTAAGAGTTCAGGCTTGTGCAAAATGTTGCGGAGGGGGTAGGTGTGTTACAACACAAATTGGGTGACATTGAAAATATGGTTTTAATTTCCTAGAGGCGCTTATTAAAGCAAGCGCTAACTTTTCTAGGTGTAGGTATCGGGTCTCGGCTTCACCTAGGGTCCAACTAACTTAATAAACAGGAAATTGCGTATCTTGCTCTTCTCGAACTAAGACCCCACTTACCACTATCTCCGAGACTGCTAAGTATAAGTAAAGTTGCTCGTCCGCCTTTGCGGTGTGAAGCAATGGCGGGCTCGACAGGTATCATTTGAGTTCCTCCAAGGCCTATTGAGATTCCAGGGTCCATGCGATACCGCTCTTTTTCTTAAGTAGTAAGAAGAACCAGGGCGGCTATGCGTCCTGTTAACCTTTGTACAGCCTTGACATTATCAATAACTGTGATGTCTTTGATTGCCTTGATTTTATCGGGGTTGATTTCGATTCCCCGATTTGATACCATAAAGCCGAGGAACTTGTCCGAACCGACCCCGAATGCACATTTCTCCGGGTTGAGCTTCATGTTATGTTTTCTCAGTATGTCGAAGGTCTCCTTTAAATGTTTCAAATGGTCCTCTACTCGCAGAGACTTAACTAGCATATCATCAATATAAACCTCCATTGATTTACCTATTTGTTCTTCGAACATTTGATTTACTGGGCATTGATAAGTAGCACCAGCATTTTTTAGTCCAAACGGCATTACATTATAGAAATAGGTGCCGTATTTAGTGATAAACGAAGTCTTTTCCTGATCCTCCGAGTTCATTTGTATTTGATTGTATCCGGGGTAGGCATCGAGAAAACTAAGGATCTCGTGGCCGGCCGTGGCATCAATCATGTGATCGATATTCGGCAAAGGAAAAAAATCTTTAGGGCATGCCTTGTTTAAATCCTTATAGTCTACGCATATTCTAAGTTTGTTTCCCTTTTTAGGGACTACAATTATGTCTACTAACCATTCAGGATATTTTACCTCTCGAATGGATCCTATATTGAGAAGTTTTGTTATCTCGTCCTTAACGAATGCATGTTTTACCTCGGGCCGAGGTCTTCTCTTTTGTTTCACTGGGTGGAACTTCGGATCCAAGATCAGTCGATGCGTAATGATCTCCGGTGAGATCCCTGTCATATCTAAGTGGGACCAAGCAAAACAAACCATGTTATTTAAAAGGAATTGAACGAGTTTTTTCCTGAGCTCCGGAGTTAACCCCGTGCCCAGGTATACCTTTCGATCGGGAAGATGCTCGATCAGTATGATTTGTTCCAGCTCTTTGACCGTTGACTTCGTTGCATCGGAATCATCGGGGATTATGAAGGTTCGAGGTATCATATAATCATCATCCTCGAAAGTTTCCTGCTCCTCCGATCGGGCTGAGGCCGGTGACTGTGGTTCCTATTTGACTTCTTGCTTTCCCTTCAACTCCGATCCCTTTACTGATGAAAGCGCCAATACTGTTACTACCTAATCGATTGCAAACATTTCTTTGGCAGCGGATTATTCATCTTACACCGTTTTGATTTCTTCAGATGTTGGGAACTTCACGACTTGATGAAGCGTCGGGGGTACTGCCCTCATGTTATGGATCCAAGGCCTCACGAGTAACGCCTTGTACCTCATATCGCCTTCGATCACATGGAATTTTGTTTCTTGAATGGTCCCGGCCACGTTTACTGGGAAAATGATTTCCCCTTTGGTGGTTTCACTTGCCATGTAGAAGTCGTTAAGTACCCAAACTGCAGGCACGATTTAATCTTGGAGGCCGAGTTGCTCTACGACCCTTGATGGAATAATATTTTCCAAGCTACCTGGATCGATCAACACACTTCTAACTTAAATTTTATTCATAAGGATAGATATTACTAGTGCGTCGTTGTGAGGTTGTTCGATCCCTTCTGCATCCTCGTCGTTGAAAGACAAGGTTTCTTCTGGTAAGTAGTCCCGAGTTTGCTTCTCCCTCGTGATTGTCACCTTGGTGCATTTAAATACCGGTCCTTGAGGAATATCGACCCCACCAACGATCATGTGAATTACGTTGTGGCTCTTCCTACTCGTTCTGTCTGTTTGAATCTCTATTTTTGAAGTGGTTCTTGGCTCGATCACATAAAAATTCTCGAAGGTGACCCTCGTTGAATAAACGAGCTACCTCCTCCCTTAACTGTCTGCAGTCTTCATTTTTGTGACCATGGATACCATGGTATTTTCACATTTGATTAGGGTTCCTTTGAGTTGGGTCGGTCTGTAGGGGCCTGGGCCATCTGGTATCTTTGATCTGTCCAATGGCTGATACAATACTTGACGCATCAATGCTGAAGTTGTATTCTGATAGACACGGTGCTTCCGTTGGCTCGACATGTTTATCAAAGCCATATTTTACTCATGAACCCTCGGGATCTCTGTCCTCGATCATCCTTCGATCATTTCGAGCGGGGTTACGTCCTGGGCCACTATTTCTACGATATGCGTTGTATGGTTGGTACCTATCTCTGTTCGATCGGGGTTCTCTGTCGATGTCCCTTTCAATTCTACCGACGAGCCTATTCGGGTAAACGGAACCGGAAGGAGTTCCCAATTGATCATCCTCGACCCTAATCTTTGACTGATATCGATTATGTATATCGGCCTAGGTTACAGTTGGATATTTAATTAAATTCTACTTTAATTATCATGACGCTATCGATCGCTCGTTCAAACCTTGAGTAAAAGCTTGAACAAACCAATCGTCTGTGACCGGGTGTAGGTCCATGCGTTCCATCTGGAACCAAGAACAACCCTTAGCTTTTCGTTGTCCTTTTGTCTTACTTTGAAGAGGTCTGACTTCCTAGTCGCAACCTTTATTGCTCCAGCATGTGCCTTTACGAACGAGTCTGCAAGCATGGCGAAGGAATCGATGGAATTGGGTGGCAAATTGTGGTACCATATCATCGCCCCTTTCGATAAAGTCTCTCCAAACTTTTTCAATAGAATAGATTCGATCTCATCATCTTCCAAGTCATTCCCCTTTATTGTGTATGTATAAGAAGTAACATGCTCATTAGGGTCAGTGGTTCCATTGTATTTGGGAATTTCTGCCATGGGGAATTTTTTTCGGGATGGACTTCGGAGCCGCACTTGGAGGGAAAGGATTCTGCACGAAGTTCTTCGAATCCCAACCCTTTAGAATCGGTGGCCGCCCCGGTATTTGATCGACTCGGGAGTTGTATGTTTCTACCTTTTTATCATTTTCCTCGATTTTCTTTTCTCCTGATTCAATCCGTTTAGTGATCTCCTCGAGCATCTTTATAATGGCGGGGTCAGTACCCGATTCTATGTCGTTCGATTTCTCCGGTACAGGTTTGGCTCTATGAATAATTTCTTGTGATGTCTCGAGCTCAATCCTTCTTAGTGCTCGATTCTAATTTTGGAGTTGCACTATCGCAGCTTGTTGAGTCTGTAACATTTTGAATATCATTCGAAGGCTAATTCCACCTTCTTCACCGCTTTGTGCATTCTGATTGGCTTCTCGGGCATCTCTACGGATGCTATTTCAAAGTCGACGTCCAAATTCTCATTAATGGCAATATAGGAGCTGACATCGAGTGGGTCTATGGCCAGTGGTCCATCGGGGTTGACTGGAGGTACCCCATTTCCCGGGGCGACTACGTGTTCGCTCTTGCCATGAAACCAAGGTCGTTATCTGCATGAGTGGGTGCTACTTGAAAGTTTGACATGTTGATTCCTCAAATCAAAGACGCTTACGAGAACAACTGTAAAGCAGTGTGTGGTATGGGAATTAATACTAGGCAATCACTATTATCTTTAGCCCCACGGTGGGCGCCAAACTGTTTACTCTAAAAATTGAATAACAATTAAACTTATAAAGTATTTTAAAGACATGTGATTTCACCTAATATCAATTGATAAATGTAAAGATTAGTAGTAGAGATTACAACGAGATAAAGCAAACAAGTATTAAAATGTAATTCAGCCTTCGAGCTTGAGTGCCCTCGAACTGATCAGTACCAAATAATTAAGAGATAAGCAAATCGATGAACAATAAAATAAGCTAGAAAGGAAGTATTGTATTGCTTTGATATACGTGAATGTAAGGTGTCTACAAAATGGTTAGAACCCTCTTTATATAGTAGAGGAATCCTATCTATGGTACAATTCTAATGACGGAAGTAAATCCCATGATTAGCCTAAACAATCGCCCTTAATTTGATATGTTCTGGGATTTCCGCCATGATCTTCGACCGGTCACGGATATCTCGCTTTTCTGTTATTGCGCTTTGATCGAAGTCTACCCTATTTGGTCTCGATCGCTACTGGCCTCGATCTCGACAGGCACCTCGATTCTCGAATTCGGTACCTTGTCCTCGTGCTCTGGTCTGATCCACTATGAGGCCGACTTTCGATATAACTCCCTGGTCTCGATCAAATAGTAAAATCGGGTAAGCCCGGGTTTTACCGTATACAAGACTGAACTACCTCCTAACCTACAACCCTAATACTCGACCTCAACAGCTTCCTATCAAGGTCCATGTCCTCGGAAATGTGAAGCCTCGCATGTCTTTCCTGATCACCTCTCCTCAATACTTCTTAGGCCGCCCTCTACCTCTTCTCGTGCCCTCCACAGCCAGCCGCTCACACCTCCTTACCGGAGCATCTGGGATTATTCTCTGTACATGCCCGAACCATCTAAGCCTCGCTTCCCGCATCTTATCATCAATGGGAGCCACGCACACCTTCTCCCGAATATCTTCATTCCTAATCTTATCCATCCTAGTATATCCACACATCTACCTCAACATCCTCATTTCTACTACTTTCATCTTCTGGATATGTGAGTTCTTAACAGGATAACACTTACCCCCGTACATCATGGCCGGTCTAACCACCGCTTTATAGAACTTATCTTTGAGTATCGGTGGCACTCTCTTGTCACACAAGACTCTAGATGTTAACCTCTACTTCATCTATCCCACCTTAATACGGTGTGTGACATCCTCGTCGATCGCCCCTCCCCCCTGGATAACCGACTCAAGGTACTTGAAGCTACCTCTACTTCGGGTGACCTGTGATTCAAGCCTCACATCCGCACCCACTTCCCTCTGCTCAGCGCAAAACTTGCACTCCAAGTATTCTGTCTTCGTCCTGCTCAACCTGAAACCCTTAGACTCAAGAGCATGTCTCCAAACCTCCAGTCTCTCGTTAACACCGGCTCGAAACTTTATTTTAACATTAATTTGACTTGAAAAAAATAATGTCGATTATTTGAAAGAATAAAATTCATTATTTACTTGATCTATTTCTCAAACAGATTTTTTAAATATAGTAATTATAATAATTCAAATATTAAACTCCATTTTTTGCAAATACAGTTAATCAAAAAAAATTGGACCTTCATGTCTTGTTGGAATTTTACTGCCATGGTTGGGGGTAGATGTTATGCAATACTTGACGGATAGCTCAAAGGCAGAAAAATGAGCAACGGCCAAATATGTCTCGACTGGACTTAGCATGACTGCTTTGTTGTAAGATTTACGGTATGATAGGTTAAATATTGAGAAATATCTGTTCTTGTCAACTAATCTTAATTGTTCAAACTGATAAGTTTCTTCAACAACTAATAACATGTTTTGGCCAAGCTTTTGAAAGACAAAAATCACTTCTTTTAGGATTTGAGGTGTTTGGGCGATATTGTTTATTCGAAAAACGGTACAGTTGAATTTATTACGTGGTTAATAGACAAGCGAACTGATTTGATCTAAAAATGATTAAAAAAAAAAGCTAGACTGAAAATAAGAATTAGCGACTAAAACCAAAGGAGATGACAAGCCTGGCTCCAGGAACAATGCTTCCAAGGACAAAAGTAAGAACAAAAAGCGAGTAAGTTATTTAATTTAGCTTAAGAATAGAATGTAGCATAATATTTGCCTAGAATTTTGTGTCCTTATAATGACCGTTGAGCCTACTATTTATTGCTAGATCTAGGGAAACAAGATCCTAGGATCGAACCCCTCTTAAATGACAAGGAAGGGGGTCATTGGTGAACATGTAACGATATACTATGAATGCAAATATTCTCTGAAATGGCTGCTCATTTAATGCCAGGAAATATTCTTCATTAAATGCTTTCCGATAGCAAACATTCGATCTGCTCACGTTGATTGTGCTCCCTTCGGATCTATCCGATACCAATGGAAGTTGTTATTCCCGATACTGGTTGTTACTCGATTTATCTTCCACCTGTCTTCGGTTCCACATGACGTACTACCATTCGATCATTTAATATATGCCAATTTTACCTTATATAGATAGCCCCCTGCTTTCCGGTGGCACATCTTTTTATCATCGGGAAGTTGGTGAAGATTTCTTTCTTGGAGGAAAATCTTCTGAAACCTTCGAAACAATCTATGACGCTTGCTAGGACGTGTCTTCTTGCATTAAAAACCCCGAACACGTGTTGCACCATGATTCAACAAAATTTTTGCCGGTTCTCGAGGTAATCATGACTACGATTTTGCCGTCTATATCTATACTTATACTCATCATCTTACCTCTTTCACTTCAAAAATTTCCATATGTTTCGTACCTTCTTTGCACTTAACCTTCCTCTGCTTTCATTTCTTTCTGATTTTCTTCAAGAAACTCCGTCATCTTCTTACTATTATGGCTACTTTTACTGAATCTTTTGAGAACCCTAGTTTTCTCTTCGGTGGAGGCCCAAAGAGAAGCAATTAAAGAGGTTGATGTCGATGTTCATCCTCCCACAGTAGGCATCATCATACCCAAATACTTTAGCACCGCTAATGACTTCCAAGAAAAGTTTCCCTTTGTGCATCCACGGGCTTGGGCTGTTAGCAGGTATCCTTCTTTTATTCGTCCTTCCACTATCCCTACTGTGAAGAAGGACTGTAACTGCCCATACCTTAACATCATTGCTCTTGACCTGGTAGAGCGGGTTACCTTCACCAAGAAGAGTTTTACATATGTTTATACGTACCCCTTCACTTGGGGCCTGTTTTCTTTGAGCGGGGGACTTGACCCCGTGATCTTAGAGTTATGCCACTGGTACCAGGTCTGCTTGGCACAAGTAGTCCCTTCTGTGTGGCGGACGGTGTCTTGTCTATGCTTGTTGTGCATGGAGACGGGGAAAACCCTAATCCTAGCACATATGATGAACCTCTACTCCCCAAAATTTTTTTCAAGGGGAGTAATAAATTCTAGTAAACATGGCCACCACACCCTTCTTACTAGTGTGGATGATGACAATGATTGTGGATGGATGGAGAGGTTTGTCATCATTGCTACTAGGGATATAATCCCGGCCACAACTCCATCCTTTCCTGAATCATGGAGCCGTTCACGTAAGTTTGTGATTTATTCATCTCTTTCACTCATAAAAAGACTGCTTTCCATCAAGATTGACCTCTTGATTTCAGCTGTTTGGTGGACACCACCAAGGGTTGAAGGCCTGGACTAATGGTTCAGAAGATTCTGGATATTACTAAGCTAGAAACCCGCCGGTGGAAGGAGATGGCCCTCAAATATGGATGGAAGGACAAGAACCACTCTGTATGTACATAAGTAAGATGCTCCCACTCGGTGCGGTGCCCTCGGGGCTATTTCTGGTAGGGACACTTCCTCTTAGAGTCCCCAGCCAGAGATTAAGCGACCAAAAAGGCGGCGCTCTTCCTCGGCTGGTGATAAATAAGAAAGTAAAGAAGGTCACACCTGATTCGGCCGTGACCGTAGTGGTCATTGAAGATGACGGGGAAGCTAGTGATGAAGAGGCTTACCTTCAATGGAGACAACAATCTTCATCAGCTCAATTGAATGCTCGACCGGGAGAGCTTTTACAACTGACCGATGAAGAGGCCCAAGCACTGCAGGGCGAAATGGATCTGGTAGATAATGCCAACTCTTGTTGTCCTATCTCCGTTCATGTTCCTAGTCCAAGGAGTTCGGGACCCGGTCCTCTTCTGTCTTTGATTAATGAGCAACCAATAATTAGCATTGCTCATGTTACAGTTGCTTCTCAACTTACAACACCAACAACTTCACGCCCCTTTACACCAGATGCTCCTACGCCACCAGCATCCGTTGCATCTTCTCTAACGGCCACAGATGCCCGAGAGGAGGGTGCTTCTCCTCCCCAGTCCCCTGACCAAAGGAATTTGGGGCACAATTACTCACTCCTTTCTCTAGATCCCCGAGGAAGGAGGAGTGTCACTCTCTTGGTTTCGAAAGGCTGTCATCTGCTATCCAGGCCGGTGGAGCTTGCCAACTACATGAAGCCAAGAAGAAAATACATTCCCTTTCAGGCGAGTGCATGTTGAATAATTCCACGCACAATGCGGAAGCGGTACCGTACTTTTTCTCTTACTACTTGTTCTTTACTTGTCTGTTATTTTTTACTTTGATATACATTTTGCAGGCCAACTTCCTTGCCTCTGTAGGCCTTGAGATATTGATCCTTGACAAAGAAGGACTCATGTCCGAATGGGATTAGCTGTTGGCTGAAAGGAATCAACTTGTTGCGCACCTCCGGTGCTAGAGGCAAAGGCTGCTAAAGCGACCGAGCTTGAGGCTCGGTTGCAGTAGAGTGAGCAGGAAGTGATGGACCATAGCCAAGAAACCACTTAACTACATTCACAACTTCAAGATGCTAAGGCTAGGTAGGTTGAGCTTCAAGATGCTACTCTTGTTGTTGCCAAGCGTGAGTCTGCCTCTGTTGAGCAAGTGAATAATTTGGAGGCAGCCTTGAGCTCCCAAATCGAAGAGGTTGTTGCTGCCGAGGAGAAGCGGGCTCGAATGGAAGAGAGGTTTAAGAAGATCATGGATCAATCACATATCTACAATCCATGATCTTGACCTTAGTCTTGGTGCCACAAGATCTGGGTTGGATGGTCTCCAGGCCGAGGTTGACAAGCTTAAGTCAAAACTCCACTTCCAAGAGGATTCTCTCATCTTTTCCACGAAGTACGATATGTATCATATGAGGAGAAAAACCTTGGAGGAGGCCAAAGCGGGAATCGTTGATATTGATGATGAAATTGCCAAGGCCCGAGCACTGGAGTTAACTGCTCGAGAACGTCTCCCGGCTAATCTTGACGCAACTGATTCTTCAAGTACTAATTTTTAGTAATTGGGAACCGTGGAGGAACTTGAAGAGAACGATGATGAAGGCCCAGGTCCCACTCCGGCGGCTGATCCGCCCACTTCTCCCTGGGTGTCGTAGATGCCTCTCCCCCCCCCCCCCCAAGTTGTGGTGGCGATAATATTTAGATTTTTCCTTTTTTATTTTGTTGTTTTCCCTTTGTACTTTTGTACTTATGCCATTTGGCATGTTGATAGTTAAAGAAGACTTTTATTTAAGTATTGCGCAAAGTTTATTCTTTTTGCGTCGAATTAGATAACGATTCGGGTGTATTTTCGCCCGATAGCCTTTGGGTTCCGGGCATAAACTCTTCTGGAACCAAACCTTTACTATGAGGGTTTCATAAGAGAGGGCCCTCTTATATTTACGGGGCTCTTGAAGAGGACGTCTCTTGTTCACTCCGGCACAAGCATTTGAAGTTCTCTGCTAACTTTCAAATGATAAAATTAACTCATCGTTTGGACAAGAAACAAGATAAAAACAAAAGGACTTTATTTTATTCCTTCCATCTTTAAAAGTACATATGCATTCGATTGCTAAAGAAAAAGAAATTGCCAATACATGTGCCTAACTTGTACAACTTGTTTCTACGGGGCTGGCCATGTCGTCCCTGATGTCGATGAGACATTATTGCTCTCGGGTCTTGTAGTCCTGTTTTTCGTGGCATCCTCACTACTATATCCAATATTATTCCCCTTCCCCCTGTGTTAGAATGCGAAGTATGCAAATTGGAACACTGGAGGTCTTGTTTTCTAGGTTAAAACACTTGTGAACGGTTGAATAGATTTTAGTTTGATGGTAAGCTTTACTTCCCATTAGGAACTTGGCACCGAGCCAAACACAATTTAACCATCTCGTAGTGGTCTGTTATTTCAATGCCTTGTCATTTAAAGGTCTTAACTTTGATGATGACTTTTCTTTCGTAGTATGCTTTTCGTTGCTGTCTCATTAAAAACCTTGCCAGAAAAACCCCGATTGGGACAAAAATTGGTCGAGAGAAAAAGAGTGCGGCACATACTTTTAGTATAGGCATGATCCATCAGCAATAATACCTTTTGAGGTGAGTCACTTTCCAATTGCTAGACAATTTAACTACATCTTGATTCTCTAGCTCGTATGAACCTTTACCGGTGACAGCTAAAACTCGGTAGGGGCCTTCCCACGTCGGACCCAACTTCCCAGCATCAATTTCCCGAGTGTTCTGAGTCACTTTCCGTAAAACCAAGTCTGATACTTTAAAGTTGCGGAGATTGGCCCTTTGGTTATAGTATCTTTCCATCCTTTGCTTCTGAGCCACCATCCTTGCGTGTGCCAAGTCCCTACGTTCATCGAGTAGTTCCAGCATTACCAGAAATGCCTTATTATTTGCTTCTTCATCTGTTCAGGAGAACCGTAAGGTTGGTTCTCGTACTTCCACTAGGATCAAAGCTTCTGCACCATATACAAGAGAGAAATGTGTATCTCCCGTGCTTGATTTTGTCGTCGTCCAGTACGCCCATAATACGCACAGTAATTCTTTGGGCCACTTGCCTTTAGCCACTTTTAACCTCTTTTTGAGGTTTTGGATAATCACCTAATTGGTCGATTCCGCCTGCCCATTAGGGCTCGGATGGTATGGTGAGGATGTAATCTTTTTGATTTTCTTGTCTATTAGATAGTTATGTGTAAATAGTCCTAGTCCCGCATATAGTAGGAGTAGAATATGTCCTAGTCCCACATGTAGCAGGAGTAGAATATGTTCTAGTTACATATGCAGTAGGAATAGAATATGTATTATATATAGGGCTCATTATATCATTATTAAATATATTTTTCTCCCGTGCATTCTCACATGGTATCAGAGCTTTAGTGAGAAAATTATCGTTGTGCGTCATTCCAGCGACATCCGGGAAGAAAGATCTCACCGTCGTGCAATTTTCCGGCAACTTCGTCTTGTTCTTAGGGTTCATCACTGCTATAGTAGTATTGTGCATATACCACTACCAGCATCAGATCTGAAACCCTTGTGCGACCAAACCCCAGAAATTTCAGTCCCATCTGAACGGAAAAGTGAGTCACCATGTGTCTTTCCGGTTGATGGCTCAAGATTGATTTGCGTTATGTCCTCATCAGTAAGTGTTGTGCGGAAACCAACACTACATCTTGTTCAGAAAAGTCAGGCAACAAAATCTTAGTCAATCGCTCCAGCAGAAAGTCACCCGCGCGCCTCCACGCACCGCTAGAACTAGGGTTCCGGCGAGCTACAATAACTTTCAGCGCGTGTTCCTGCCATTTTTTGACAAAACTTATTCAGGAAAAATTACTCGTCCAGTGATTCCGAGCCTACCCATATAAATTACATCAAATTCTGACAACTTTATTTTTTCCGGCGTGAACAGTGCACTTTCTAACGTGAACACTGATTTCCCGGTGTGAACAGTAGTTCCTAGAAAAGCTTCTGTTTTCTGGTGGTGTTTTACAACCTAATTTGCAGTGTGGAATTCAGCTTAGTCTCGCTATTTTCAAAATTTTCCAACAACTTTTCGGTCAACTTCTATTTATCAGCAACTACTTGGTTTTGTTGCTCAGCGGGAGTCTAGTGGCCTTGTATGTCGAATGATCAGCTTGCAGGTATTTTCACCAAGTCCCTCACTGGTCCTCGTATTAGTTACATATGTAACAGCTCGGTACATATGATCTGTATGCACCGGCTTGAGGGGGTATTAGATAGTTATGTGTAAATAGTCCTAGTCCCACATATAGTTGGAGTAGAATATGACCTAGTCCCAGTTGTAGTAGGAGTAGAATATGTCTTAGTTCCATATGTAGTAGGAATAGAATATGTATTATATATAGGGCTCATTGTATCATTATTAAAATAGATTTTACTCCCGTACGTTCTCACAAAGTCTTCAAGAAATTTTGTGACTTTGGACTCTATGAACTGTAGTCCATAATCACTAGAAATCTCCTTCGGTATTCCAAACCGGAAAATTATGTATTCCCATAGGAAGTTGATCACTTCGCGCTCACCTATATTTTGGTAAGGACCTGCTTCAATCCATTCAGTGAAGTAATCGGTTAAAATTAAACGGAATCTTACCCTTTGGGGACCCGGTGGTAGCGGCCCAACTATATCCATCCCCCATTTCATGAATGGCCACGGGGATAGTACCGAATGCAAGAGTTCCACCGGTTGGTGCACCAACTATGCATGGCGCTGACATTTGTCGCATTTTTGAATGAACGCCTTTGTGTCTTGCTCCATCTGAGGCTAGTAGTATCTTGTCTTAACCAGCTTTAACACCAACAAATTTGCATCGGAATGGTTCCCGCAAATTCCTTCATGGACCTCTCTCATCACGTAGTCTGCCTTCGAGGTACCCAAACATCGGGCCAGCGGGCCTTGGAATGATCTCCTACATAATTGTGCACCCATGAGGCTATAGCGAGCCACTTTGGTGCGTGGTGAACGGGATGCCTTCGGGTCTTCGGGCAACTTTCCATGCTGAAGTAATCGATGAACTCATTCCACCAGTCCCAGACCAGGTTTGTTTTATTCACTTCAAATAGCCGTCCACATCCAGTACCGAATGCATAAGTTGAACGATAATAATGGAGTCACGTCCTTTCATTTTTATGGACGATCCCTAATGGCCAATGCATTTGCTTCTACGTTCTCTACTCCCGGGATGTGTGTGATAGACCACTACCTGAATCGTGACTTCAATCACGTATTGTTGCATGCATTCCTCTTTCGCATCGAAAATCCCGTACACTTGGTTTACTACCAGTTGGGAATCATATTTAATTTCTATGACCTCAGATCCAAGTCCTCGGCCAATTCGAGTCATGGAACCAAAGCCTTATACTCTACTTCATTGTTAGGTAACGGAATATTTTTATAGCCTGCCTCAGGGTTTCCCCCAAAGGCGAGATTAGGACCAACCCGAGCCCGGACCTTTTCACAGTGGAAGCTCCATCTGTGAACAAGGTCCAAACTCCTTATGTCGTTTTCGACACCAGCGTCGATTCTTTAGCATCTAGGGGCCATAACCTGAGACTGAAATCGGCCACAAAGTCGGCCAAAACTTGCGATTTTATCGCAGTCTAGGCTTGTATTCAACATCTAATTCACTAACTTCGACTGCCCATTTGGCCAATCGGCTTGACAACTCAGTCTTGTGAAAAACATTCCACAAGGGGAAGGTCGTCACAATGGCTATCGAGTGGCACTGAAAATAAGGCCTAAGCTTTCGAGAGGTGACTACGAGAGCTAAGGCCAACTTTTCGAGGTGCGGATAAAGAGTCTCCGCTCCTGATAAAATTTTATAAACATAATAGACAGGAAATTGCGTACCTTCGTCCTCCTGGACTAAAACGGCACTTACCGCTACCTTCGAGACCGCTAAGTATATTAGCAATTGTTCCCCTTCCCCGGTTTTGACAATAACGGGGGGCTTGATAATAACGTTTCAGGTCTTTCAAGGATTGCTGACATTTCAGAGTCCATTTGAAATTGTTCTTCTTCTTCGGAAGAGAGAAGAAGTGTTGACATTTTTCCGAGGATCGAGAGATGAACCTGCTTAGAGCGGCCAATCTTCTAGTTAGCCTTTGGACTTCGTTTACGCTCATAAACTGGTCCGAGATTTCCTTGATGACTTTGATCTTGTCGGTATTTACCTCGATCCCTCTTTGTGAAACCAAGAAACCCAAGGACTTACCGAGGTCGACCCGAACGCGCATTTTTTCGGGTTGAGCTTCATGTTGCGCTTCCTCAAGATATCGAAGGTTTCTTGGAGGTGCTTTAAATGATCACCTACATTCAAAGACTTGACCAACATGTCATCTATATACACTTCCATTGTTTTACCTATCTACTTTTCGAACATCTTGTTTACGAGCCTCTAATAAGTGGCTCCGACGTTTTTAAGCTCGAAGGGAATAACATTATAACAATATGTGTCGAAGTTCATTATGAATAAAGTTTTTTTTTTTGATCCTCGGGGTTCATCTTAATTTGATTGTAACCGGAATAGGCATCGACGAAACTCATTAACTCGTGTACGGTCGTTGCATCAATCACTTAATCAATGTTTGGCAATGGGAACGAGTCTTAAGGGCACGCCTTGTTCAAGTCTTTATAATCTACGCATATTCGAAACTTGTCATTCTTTTTCGGAACTACAACTACATTACCTAACCATTCGAGATACTTTACCTCCCAGATTAAACCAATGTCAATTAATTGAGTTACATCTTCCTTAACAAACATGTTTCTCACCTCGGCTATCAGGCATTTCTTTTGCCTTACCGGAGGGACGCTTGGGTCCAGGCTTAGCTTATGCACGACCACCTCTAGAGGGATACCTGTCAAATCCGAGTGCGATCATGATAAACAATCAATGTTAGCTTTAAGGTAATTAATAAATCCTGACCTGAGTTTGGGATTGAGTCCTTTTCCCAAGTGAAATTTTCTCTCCAAGAATTCCTCAAACAAAGCTACTTGTTCGAGTTCTTTTGCCGTGGATTTGGTCGCGATTGTCTCTTCCGGTACTTGAAAGTATCTAGGTACCTGGTGGGATTCCGACGACTCCTCGCCCTTGTTATCTTCACTTGGAACGGGAGCAGGCGCGGTTCCTGTAATTGCTATTTGTTGGGCTCCTTCCCTTTACTACTGGAAATCAACACTGCATTCATTTCTCTTATTGCCGATTGATCTCCTATTATCTGTTTGATTCCCTCTAGGGTCGAGAATTTAAACAGTTGGCGATAGATTGATGGCACGACCTTCATCTCATGTAACCGTCTACCGAGAATTATATTTTATCCCATGTAACCGTCCACCACTTCAAATAAGGTGGTCTTCGGAACCCCTTCGACGTTCGTGGGTAGCAGGTTCTCTCCACGGGTTATCACACTCGCCAAGTTGAACCCGGCGAGGAGCTTTGTTGCCGGAATGATACTTCTAGTTAATTTGGCGTGTTCCAGCACTCTCCATTGAATGATGTTGGCTGAGCTTCCTGGGTCAACCAAAACACGTTTAATCTTGAAATCTAAAACATTAAGAGAAATTACCATGGTATCGTTATGCGGCAGAAGAAGTCCGTCGGCATCTTCCTCCGTGAAGGTGATGTCGTCTTTGGCGACTTCCCGGAGTCTCTTGATGTAGGTCAGCGATACTTTTGTCTTCTTAGTCGCTAAGAAGGTTACATCATTGATTTTATTCCATCCGAAAATCATGTTAATAGTCAACCGAGGAGGGTCTTCCCCTATATTCGAGGGTTCTGCGTTGTCCCGGTTGCGACTGTAATTGTTCTTGGCTCGATCTCTCAAGAACTCCATGAGATGGCCGTTCTTTATCAGCGTTGCCACCTCCTCGCGCTGCCACGACCCAATTTCCATACCCGGTCGTGATGGCGCCTCTCGTGAAGACAAGGCTAGCCAACTAACCCAATGCGTTTCTTTAACAATTTTTAACATAAATGTATAGATAAATATAGCTTAACGACAATAATAACCAGTATGTACAACCCAACACAACCCGACCGGGGTGTCACAAGTCACGAACATATAAAGAAACCTGAACACAACTACAGGGCCAATAATAATATATAAGGAAAAATCCTGGAAATCAAAAGACAACATCCGGTGCCGCGAACGCTGGTGGTCACCTTACTCAGCTACAATATCCATACCTTCAATCAGCTAATAACCCGCTACCGGGTGAACAATACCTGCAACTGCACGCGAGGTGCAGGGAGTAAAGTGAGTACTTCCAACTCAGTGGTAATACGAGTAAATAATAACTGAGAGGCAAGAAATCACATAAGAGCACTCCATCATGCTATATAGGACAGTACCACTCTTTGAGAAAAACAGTAAAACCGTGAAAAATCCTTTTACAAAATATCTGGCTCAGTTTAAAAACCTCTTTTGAAAATATCCTTTTGCAACAGTCAAGCAAATGAATGCGTATTCAGATAATGCAAGTCCGCACATAAGTCAGCCCCTCGGGCACAACACTCCACTAACAATTAACACCAGGGCGTCTGGAAAACAGTGCAAGAAGTAGCATGAATGCCAATGATATGAGAGCGCTAAATGTCATGACACGTAGTACAAACAGGAACCAATGCATGAATGCAATGCAATGCATATGACCGTTGCGGCGCGCAGCCCGATCCATTTGGGTACCCGCGCTCACTGTGGGGTTTCAGACTCCGGAGGGGCTCCTACAGCCCAAGCGCAATATCATCATAGTATCGCTGCGGCGTGCAGCCCGATCCATCCTCAGTCCAGAACATGCAAATGAGCCACTCGGGCAATGTCAAGTAATAGCTTTTAACTCAAAACATCAGAAAAATACAATTTAAGTCTTTAAACTTTAACAATATGACTGCACATTTCAAAACAAGGTTTAACTCAGGACTAAAATCATTTAATATGCTAAGTGTCATGAAAACAGTGATAATAATCCCTAAAGGATTCAAATAATCGGCACGAAGCCCAAAACATGGCAATCAACGCAAATCACGATAGCATCAAGTAGGTTTCAGTCAATTACGCAGTAAAATCAACAATCGGGACGGACCAAGTCGCAATCCCCAACGGTGCTCTACCCCACGCTCATACCTGGCGTGCAAGTCACCACAATACAGCACTATGATGTGCAAATCTGGGGTTTCAAACCCTCAGGATATCATTTACAAGTATTACTCACCTCGGACTGGTGAAATCCCTAGCTCGCGACGCCTTTGCCCCTCAATCGGCCTCCACGCGCGTTGAATCTAACCAAAACCAGGGCGAATACGTCAAAATATGCTAAGGGAACAATACCCAATCGAAAACAATCAAAAATTAGCAAGAATATCGAAACTAGCAAAACCCGAGCCCCGGGACCGCTTCTCGAAAAATTACGAAATTCACATCACCTGATTCCTCGTCTCGCCACGAGTCCATACATATAAAATTTACCAAAATCGGAGTTCGTTTGACCCTCTAAATTTCATTTTTACATTATAATTTTCTCAAACCCTAACTTCCATTTTTAACCTTTAATTCCTTGGATTTTCAGTGTTAATCCATGATTTTATACCATAATATCATAATCTAAGTCTAAGAATCCATACCTGATGATAGCACTCGAAACCCTCTTCAAAAATCGCCCAAAATCTCCTTAGTCCGAAGTCCAAAATGTTTCTTCTCTTTCAAAATCGTGAAAACACTGTTCACTTAAACTCAGCCAGGTTTCGCTTCTGCGGTTGGGATACCGCACCTGCGGCTCCCGCTTCTGCATAAAATAACCGCTTCTGCGGTCTAACTTAAAATCCTCAGGACCGCTTCTGCGGTCACCACCCGCTCCTGCGATGTCCGCTTTTGCGGACTGCCTTCCGCTTCTGCGGAAATTGCCAAGCCTTCAAGGACTGCTTCTGCGATCACAGCTCCGCTTAAGCGGCTCCGCTTCTGTGGTCCAAGACCCGCAGAAGCGAGAATACCAGAAACAGCATGCCTTCAGCTGTATGAAATTCCAAAAACTCCCTGTTAGCCATCCGAAATCATCCCGAGGCCCCCGGGACCTCAACCAAAAACACCAACACATCCTAATACCTTATTCAAACTTGTTCCAATCCTCAAAACACTTCAAACAACACTAAAATCATCAAATCACATCGGATTCAAGCCTAAGTTTCTTAAAAACTTCCGAATTACGCATTCGATCAAAAACCCGACCAAACGATGTCCGAATGACCTGAAATTTTACACACATATCCAAAATCACCTAACGGAGCTACAGCAACTCTCGGAATTCCATTCCGACCCTCGGATCAAAAATCTCACCTATCAACCGGATTTCGCCAAAATGCTAACTTCGCCAATTCAAGCCTAATTCTACACCGGACCTCCAAAACCAATTCAGATCACGCTCCCAAGTCACAAATCATCTCCCGAAGCTAACCGGATCATCGGAAATCACACCCGAACCTTCGAACTCATAAGTCAACGTCCGATTGACTTTTCCAATTTAAGCCTTCCTTAAAGAGACTAAGTGTCTCATTTCCTATCCAAACCAATTCAATTCAACTCTAACTCACTCGTTGCTGATAATGAAACATAAAAAAGCAATAAATGAGGAAAACAGGGCGGTAATACCTGATACGACGGGTCGGGTCGTTACACGCGCAAATGCCATAGTCTCCAATTTTGTGGCTATGAGTCCCATGATATTCGCACCATAAGTTGGGATCCTTTTGGTCATCTGATTGGCTTCGGGAATCGTGCTTCTTTAATATTCGTCATCGCTGATACCAGCTCCACTACGCTGATGTTGAAATTGTCATCTGACAACTTGGGATAAGTAGAATCTTGGGTCCCCGATACCTTTTTTCCTTGCAATGATCTATTGTTCCGGCCACAGTCAGTTATTCTTTCGAGAGCAAACCTATCTAAGGACTAGAACCCTTTACTGTCGTGTCCCTCCTCTCTTTCGTAAGGCAAAAAGCAGCCTTTAAAAGATCGCCGGACTACATCAAAATCATCCTTGAACTTATCCCGGTTCTTGTCTCGGTCCCGCTCCTTGGTTGGTGTTGGGAACCCCAGCTGATCATCTTCTATCCTTATTTTTGATTCATAGCGGTTATGGACATCCGCCCATGTGGTTTCTTGGAATTCGAGCAGGCTTTCCTTCAACTTTTGGGAGGTGTCAAAGTTCCTCGGGTTCAAACCCTTCAACTCTCCATAGACCTAGGGATTCTGAGTCTATTTTTTCAAATTCGAGCCCTTCAAAATTGGTGATGCGTCCGGAATTTGGTCCATTCGGGCGTGAAACTCCTTCGCGTTCTGATCCATCCGCTTGTTCATCTCCCTCATGGATCTCATGAATTGTGTTTTGACGGGATCATTGTCGTTGTCGTTAACGGATCCGCTACCAGTCCCCCCAGCACCGCAAAGGCGTCCTCACCCCTAGGGGTATTGTTATCAACTCTTTGAGCTGTCTGATTTGCAGGAACGCCGGGCAGAGCCGGGCCTCTTCTATTTGCATTGTTGGAAGCGTCCCACAACACTTTCTTCAATTCTGTCATGACCTGGTCTTGCCTTGAGAGATGAACCATGATGGCCTTTTGTTGCTCTCTCAAGATTCTTACTGTTTCCGCAACGCGTTCACCTTCCGCGTCATCGGGAGTTGGCCCTCGTATATGTCGAGGGTACTGTCCGTCATGGACCGGAGTTGCCTCGTCCCCTTCGTTGTGGGTGTCACTGATTGAATCCTCATGTTGAGGTAGGTCCTCATGTCCCTCAACGTTGTGTGCGATGTTGACATCGTTAACTGCCATTTTTGGTTTTTGCTAAGAAACAAAGAATTAAACAATTTAGTAATAAACGCAAGGATCAACTCAATTACGCAACTGTCTAAGCCCCACGGTGGACGCCAAACTGTTTCTCCGTAAAACAGTACAGTTGAATTTGTTATGTGTTGATCCAAAAATGATTAATAAACTAGATTGAAAATAAGAATTAGCGTCTAAAAATAAAGGAAATGATAAGCCTGGCCCCGGGAGTAATGCTTCCGAAACAAAAGTAAGAACAATATAAAAAGCGAGTAAAGTTATTTGATTTAGCTTTAGAATAGAATGTAGCATAAGTTTTGCCAAGAATTTTGTATCCTTACAATGGTTGTTGAGCCTACTATTTATAGCTAGACCTAGGGAAACAAGGCCATGGGATCGAGCCCCTCTTAAATGACAATAAAGGGGGGCCATTTACGAATATGTAATGGTACGCTATGAATGCAAATATTCTCTGAAACGACTGCCCATTTAATGCCAGGAAATATTCGTCATTAAATGCTTTCTGATGGCAAACATTCGATCTGATCACGTTGATTGTGCTCCCTTCGGGGTCTATCCGATACCAATGGAAGTTATTGTTTTCGGAACTGGTTGTTACTCGATTTATCTTTTGCTTGTCTTCAGTTCCACGTGTCACACTACCATTCGACCATTTAATATAAGCCAATTTTACCATGTACGAATACCAAAACAAATTCTTAAATAATAGCAGAAAAAATAGAAGTATAAGTAGAAAATAAATTTTTACTAGATAAAATTATCTTTTTGATAAATTTATATTTATCAAATTATCCCTCATTAACTTAACCTTATCATTTTCTTTTTTTATTTCTACCATTCTTTCTCCTTCTCGTTCTTAAGTTTCATCGTCTTCTCTAATTAATTAGTCAAGCACAAAATGTATCTCCCCAAAGAACAGTTTTTGGCAGCTTGATCAAATGGATTTTTAAGTTTCCGTTATGCAACACCATAGAGTGTGGGGGTACAGTGAAGATTTCTTTATCATTAATTAAAGATTTCGAATTCAAGTTTCAAGAGTGGGTCATTTTTTCTATCTATTTGGAACCTTTAGTAAAAAGAAGAAGAAAAAATCGGGATCGTCATTGATAGAAAATGCTAACTCTCCAATATAGGTATTCTATAGCATGAGATTTCTACATAATTGCTCCCTTTTTAAAAACTACTCTCATAAAGGTAGTAATCTTTGTTTATTCCGAAACTGACATATTTTTTTATTTTTTTAGCACTTTCATGTTGGCAACTCATTAACTAAAGGATCCATCTACATCAATACACTTTCATTACAATTCCTTTTCCCTCTCTCTTCCATCTCTTCCATAAATAACACTTACCCAAATATATCAAAGATTCTGAAAATAATATCTAAAAAATAATCCCCTCTTTAACGAGGTTGCACAATAGAAATTTTAGTATTTTTTTCTTTAAGTTTTAAACTTTTTTCTGTACAATTTTATTTTTACTCAGAATATACCTTTAATATATTTCAAGTATATTATACTGTGATAATTTATAATGTAAATATTCAATCAATATGTCATATATAATTTTTATATGTATTTTATACCACATATATAAATTTTATATATACCATATTCTTTATAGATGTGTATTATACTTTATGTATACCACCATTATATAACTTATCACATATACAATTTGAATAGAAAATATATAAGCACCACCAGTTAAAGTTATAACATGTCAAAATAATGTGTTATTATCCAAACTTAAACTCCAAAGAAGGAAATGAAAAGAAGAATTTGGCATATACAAAAAGAAAATAAGAAAGAAAGGCATTAGAAAAGGGAAGAAAAAAAAAAGGAAGGATTGTAACAGTTTCCTATGGGGTTGATTATTGTCCGACTTTTAGGATCATTTATTTGAAAGCTATTAGGATATGTTAATATTTAGGTGCTATGGATGAAATTAACTAATGTTGCTATAATTTTGAAAAAATTTCTTTAAATATTGCCTATTTATGTTTTTTGCTCAATTCAAATTAGTCGAGTCAATAGATTCTTGATACATAATGGTTAAATTAAAAAAAAAAAAAAAAAAAATAAGCCAATTACACAACATTTAGGTTTCTTATATAAGATGTGAGGTTTACTTATAGCATGTTTGGCCAAACTTTTTTTTAAGCCAAAAATATTTTTTTTGGTCAAAAATGTTTTTTTTAAAGCTAGGGTGTTTGGTCAAACTTTTGGAAGGAAAAAAAATACTAGTGTTTTTGACTAGAAGTAGTAGTTTTTAAGATTTTGAAAAGTACTTTTGAGAAAAAAAATACATTTAGAGACGCTTTTTAAAATCTTGGCCAAATACTAATTGCAGTACTAAAAAGTACTTTTGAAGTTAAGTAGTTAAACACAATCTGTTTCTAACAAAAAAATACTTTTTCTGTAAAGCACTTTTGAAAAAAATACTTTTTACTAATTTTAGAAGCTTGGCCAAACAGGCCATTAATTTTTCATTTTATTTTACTAAATTTGGTATAACACCAAACACATTTTTGAAAATAGTTACCACACATAATATGCACAAAATATATTGCACCTACACATAAAACAATGACTACGGATTTACAATTAGGATTAATTTCTGTCAAGAACTTTTTGATTTGGATTGGTGACTTAGCGTATCAATGCATTAATAAGATTAAGATACAAAGAGACTACTCCGAATTTGTCGTAAAATGATTTACCCCCTCCGGTATATAATAAGCAACTTTTTAGTCTTTTGACACACTTCTTAAAAAATACGAACTCCTAGAGAAAAAAAGATATATTCATTAAACTACCCTTAATAAAATTGTTACCTTGACACAATGTAATACGTAAATAAAGCATAATTTTGAAAAAATAAAATTAATTCCTTCTTAATTATATAAATAACACTTATTATGAACCAAAATAAAAAAGACAAAAGATCATTTTTAGGACCAGGGGGAGTATTAAACTAACTTTTTGATTCGGATCGGTGACTTAGCATATCAATGTAAAACAATTTATTAAATTAACTTTCATAAGCTTTTTTTTAACTTCAAATAATTTTCTTAGAAGTTCAATTTAAATTTTGTTTGCGTGAAGTCTATGTATGTATGAACCTAAAATAAAGCAAATTATATATTTAAAACTTATTTACAGGCAGTTTAGTTAAGAAAAACTTAAGCTATGATTTAGATGTAATAGTTTTAGTAATATACAGCAAAACCTAATTAATATTTCCAGTAGTTACGTTATTGCTGTTGACTTCTCCAGCGCCAGTCATCATCATGCTTATGGCATCTTGGATCAAAGGATTATCTCTACAACAGATGTCCAGACCACAAGATTAGTTCAATTCTTAAAATATTTAACCATTGCCATAGTAGTTGATATTCTTGGAATAAAGTTAATGCTACCTCCGTTCCAAGTTATGTGAACTTGATGAATACGGAGTGTAAGAAAATATAAAGACTGTCAAGTCAAAAGAGGGTCCAAAATATTTGTATGATTATAAAAACTTAAAAGCTAAATTGTTTCCAAATTTAAAAAAGGGTAATTTTTAAATACTTGTTTAAGACTTTAAGTATTTCAAAAAATTATTTCATTTTACAATTATGCTAATTATGTTTAATAACTATAAAATAATAAACCATATACTAGATTGAACGCACGTCTTAGATTAAACTTCTGTATTAACGGTAATCACACTCCTTTTTGCTCTAAAAAATTCTTGTTTCCTTCAATATGATCCACCAGATTGTATTCATTTTTCCAGCCATTCCAAAATACCAGAATTTTTTAAAGATTTCTAACACACAGCCAAGTTTCTCGGGTTGCTTAGAATATTTACATAATCCAATTTTGGTATAAATTTCAAAATGAAGTTGTATCAAATCAAGTCGCAAAACTAATTTAATCCAGTAGACATTCCAGTAAATGCCGTCCAAGGCATTCTTCTAGGCGTGGAAGGATTATTATAATATAAAAACTGATTATTTTTTCCCCGCGTCAGTGGATTAAGACCTAGAAGAATGTTCAAATATTCAACTCTTATATCAACATCATTGCTAATATTCTAAAATACCAAACATGTAGTATTGAAAAACAATAATTAACTGGAAATAGTACAAAATAAAAATGGAATGTAATCCAACCATGTGTCCAATAAGATCATTAGAAAAGGATCTAGAGGACGAGTAAATTGGAAGCTGAAATAGCATTACTTTTGCAAACGAAGAAATTGCCTCAAAACATTAATTATGGTTCTGGGACAGAGTGCGTTTGCTTGTTTTTCTGCTTTCATTCTGAAATCCAATTCCAGTACACTAAACCAACCATTCATTATGAAAAACTAAAGCACAATTTCAAAATTTTAAAGCCGTCACAACAAAATCAGAAGAAATGAATGATGTAAAAGTAAAACAATTGTATTGAGTAATCGGGATGATATGTGCCAGTAAGATAAGGGCCTGAAAAATCAAGGGGAAGAATCAGAGTCAGGCGAGTGATACTGAGCTATTTCTATTTCGCAAGTTTTTGTAATTAAAATTGACTGGATCGTTAAGATTCGATTCCAGCCAAGAAGCTGACTTGCTTTTTTCATGAATCCAAAACAATACAAAAGAGAAAAAGGAAGAATGAAAAGACTACAAAGAAAAAGATAGCAATGCAATTAGCAGTTAAGCAGCTAGACAAAGGGTTTACAGATGAGGAGGGAGAGAGGGGGCTTATAAAAGAGAGAAGTTTCTTGAAGCTAGGGTTTGTTTTGGTTATCGATATCGGCCCAATTTCTTCATTCATCTGGGCTGCTCAAACGGTCTTATGGGCCGTTCTCGTTTATAAGCAAAAAGTCGGGGTTTTGACACAGTTACCCACAAAAACAAAATTATTTATCTTTGTCTACCCATTTGTTTTCCCTACCCATAAACTAATTACATTTCCTACCCATAGTAGGTTTTGTGGAAAATTTTTTCTTTATTCTCCAATTCTTTTTTATTTCTATTTCTTTTCTTTTTTCTTTTCTCCTTTTCTTTTTCCTCGTTTTCTTCTTATTTTTTTCTTTTTTCCTTTTCTAATTTCTTTTAATTTCTTTTTTTTATATTCTTTTTCTCTTCATAATCTAATTTCATTTAATGTTTTCACTATTTTTTTATTATTCCTTTTTTTATATCATTACTAAAGAAAAATCAAATTGTGTAGCAATTAAATGTAGCTAATACAACCAAAAAAATATTAACTAACATATGATACCAGTATAGTATATAGCTATACCAACAGGGTATACAATTGTACGCAATGAGTTAAAAAAAATTAATTTAATTATTAAACTAAAATAATATCAGTTGTCAATACAAAATTTAAAAAATTCTAAAAGGATCTAATTGTAAGAGTATACTGTTACATCATATAGCATACTATAATTTTTATTTTTCTTTTGCATTTTCAATTTGCCCCTCACGCTGGGTAAAAGCTTAAAACAAATTAAAAGGGAAAAGGCAAGTGAATTTACGGGTAATAAGTATACTAGTATATTGTACACTATTATAGCATATTGTTACATTATCTTGCATATTATTACAGTATACCATAACAATATATTGTATATTATAATAGTATACTATTGCAGTATAACTATATACTCCTATAGTATATTAGTATACTGTAGCGGTATACTGTTTTATAAACTATAATAGTGTACTGTTACAGTATAGCTATATACTCCTACAACATATTGTATACCGTGCGGTATACTGTAGCTGTGTTCTCTTCGATTTTCAACTGAAAATTTCGATCTCAATCACCTCAAATCAGGTCCAAATGCTATCAAATTTCAGTATGAACTTCTAAAAGGTACTATAAGCAATATTTAACAGCACCCACTTTGAATCAAAGAAAAAATCTCCAAAAATAAAATTGAGCTTCAAGCTCAACAATGGTGGATATTCAAATACACACAAAAATTTAGATTTGGGATGTAATCTGCTCTTGTAATTATGAAGTATCCAAACCATGGCTTTGTAAGTTTTGTCCACATGTAATTCTGATCGCATGGTTCATGGAGACTACTCAATTAGAGAAAGGAGTAAGGGCCAGAGCCTAGTTCAATTTTTTCAGATAACCTCGATTGCGGTTATCAGTTGGTCACTTTCCAATGTATGCTAAAATTCTCTTGTACATAACAGTGATTATTCAGAGAGAATCTGTATCCAATCTTTATTTTAGTAAATCTAAGCTTTTTGTGATTGAAGCCTTGACTATGGGAACAACTAGCGGGTAAATAGTTTGGGGATATGGTAGGATTAGTAAATAGTTTGGGTCTGGGCATTAAAGGGTAAATAGTTTGGAATTAATAGGTATAAAGTGAGATTTTCTCTATCTTATTCCCTAACGGCTAAGGCCACAATTGAGGATATGTGTCCTCATTAGTACTAGGTTGTTATATGGACAATTGTAGCCAAGCATATCCTTTAGTATTTAGGTAGTGCATCTTCATTGTAAATTCTCAATATGATGAATTAAGAAATTTTATCATTTGTTTCTTTCATTTCTTTCTTTCTTTTTTCAGTTCTTTTCTCCCTTAATCCAAATTGGTAGCTCAAACGCTACATTTTGGTATCAGAATATTGGTCTTGGTACCAATGATGAACCCTCCACGTGAATCTAGTGGTGACGGTGATGCTTCGTCAAATTTGGAGCTGCAGCTTCAGATGTTTATGGAGGCCTTTACTAAGCGTATGGAACAAATTTAGGAAATACATAGAAGAGAATGTCGAGTCTACTTAACGAGTTGGAAAACTTTGTCATGGACATGAATCTTGAAGGACCCTTCTGTTGCTCGGGAATGTGTAATTGACCCGACGGTTGTTTTGAGCTCTAGCACGTCGTTCGGCAGTTTGAGACCTTGATTTAGCTTCACTTCATGTATTATGACTTGTTATGTGTGGGTTGGAATTGAATTCTTGGAATTAAGAGTTGATTCGGATAGAAACTTCTAATTTCGAAAGCTTAAAGTTGGAAAAAATTGACTAAGGTTTGACTTTGAGTAAACGACCTTGGAATTGGGATTTGAAGGTTTCAATAGGTTCGTATGATAATTTTGGGCTTGGGCGTATGTCCGGATCGGGTTTTGGATGACTCGGTAGCATTTCGGCACTTATTATGGAAAGTTGGCAATTTTGGATGAATTTTCATAAGTTTGGGTTGAAGTGAATTTTGATGTTTATCGATGTCCTTTGAATTTCGAGTCAGGTAATAGCTCCGTATGGTGATTCTGGTCTTAGGAGCACGTCCGGATGTGGATTTGGAGGTCCATAAGATCATTTCAGGGTCATTGCAGAAGTTGGAAATTGAAAGCTTTTGGGGAAGTTTGACCGGAGTAGACTTTTTGATATCAGTGTCGGATTCTGATTCCGGAAGTGGGAATAGGTCCGTTAATATTATTTATGACTTGTGTGCAAAATTTGAAGTCATTCCGGATTGATTTGATATGCTTCGGCGCAAATTATAGAAATTTAGAAATTTTCATAGCTCATAATTCGATTCGAGGCGCGATTCGTAGTTTCGGCATTGTTTGATGTGATTTGAGACCTCGACTAACTTCGTATCAAGTTACGGGATTCTAAATATATTCAAGTGAAAATTAAAAATTTTATAGCTAAACATTAATTTTGAAAAAAAGTAAACTTTTTTTGAGGAAAAGTAAAAAAAAAATCATGGCCAAACAGACTCTTAACTTTCATTCCGCGATTTGCCAAAAGTGAACAAAATTGGAAGTAGAAGAAGAAAAATATAGGGTTTAAATTGTAGAATAGTCACAAAAAGGGGGGGGGGGGGGGGTAAGGCAATCAAATCGTGGAAAATTGAAGATGGAAATACAGGAGAGATGCATTCCGCATATAAAATGTGGTATATGGGACTGACCCATAACTGGACGATAGAAGAAAGAAAAATGGTTGGCAAGGAAAAAATCGGGTAAATAGTTTTATACCCATGGGTAGGAGTAGTAAATAGTTTGGGCCTGAGCATTAAAGGGTAAATAATTTACCCTTTAATAATTCGAGGCGCGATTCGTAGTTTCGGCGTTGTTTGATGTGATTTGAGACCTCGACTAACTTCGTATCAAGTTACGGGATTCTAAATATATTCAAGTGAAAATTAAAAATTTTATAGCTAAACATTAATTTTGAAAAAAAGTAAACTTTTTTTGAGGAAAAGTAAAAAAAAAATCATGGCCAAACAGACTCTTAACTTTCATTCCGCGATTTGCCAAAAGTGAACAAAATTGGAAGTAGAAGAAGAAAAATATAGGGTGTAAATTGTAGAATAGTCACAAAAAGGGGGAGGGGGGGGGGGGGGGGGGAAGGCAATCAAATCGTGGAAAATTGAAGATGAAATACAGGAGAGATGCATTCCGCATTAAAATGTGGTATATGGGACTGACCCATAACTGGACGATAGAAGAAAGAAAGATGGTTGGCAAGGAAAAAATCGGGTAAATAGTTTTATACCCATGGGTAGGAGTAGTAAATAGTTTGGGCCTGAGCATTAAAGGGTAAATAATTTAGGATTAATGGGTATAAAGTGAGATTCTCTCTATTTTTCACTGGTCTTAAAATAATCCTCGCTTTTGAATTGAACGCCATAGTTCAAAAAAGTGAAACTAACACAAATGTCTCAAATAATTCTCAACTTATCAACGGGAGAAATTCAAAAATAGCCAGATTTACAAGTGGTCATTCAAAAATAGCCACAATTTCAAAAGTAATCGAAATTTAGCCACTTTTCATGTAAAGATAAATCTGAACGAAAACACTGTTCAAAATCCAAAAAAATACTCCAGTATAATATACTGGAGTTCCAATATAATATACCGGTCCAGCATAATATACTGGAGGAGCATTAGTGCTCCAATCTCCAGTATATTATTCTGGAACTTTTTGCGTGTTGGAGTTCCAGCATAATATGTTGGAAGTTCAAACATAGGTGCATCGATCTTTAGTATATTATGCTGGAACTTTGCGTGTTGCAGCAAAATAGCGGTTATTTTTCAATGACTTTGCAAACGCTGGCTATTTTTGAATGACCAGTCCGAAAACTGGCGAACTCGTGCTATTTTTACCTTACCAACCTCTAACCATTAGTCATAAACTTACCAAAACTAGCCAAGTACATATAAAAATTGAAAAACCAAATAAATAAGGTTCTTTCTCTCAAAGAATCACATGCAAAAATCTCCTTCCATACTTTTAAGCGTGACTAGCAACATTAGATGCAAGACAGAAAGGAAATTTCATGGATGAAGTAGCAAATAAGGTGATGAAATACAAAAAAAATACGATATTCCAAAAATCTAAGTAAAAAGGGAAATTTTCAACGAGTATAGTCGAAATTCATTGAAAATATATAGATATGTCAATATATAAAATTTGAGGAAGATTGGAGGTGATTTGGACTAATTTTGTATCAAAATTCGTAATTAAATCGAGTTCAAAAAATTCTTCTGCGACACATGTATAAAACATGTATCACGCATGTATCTCACACACATGTATACATGGATATACATGTGATATACAAGTGATACAAATATGATACATATGTGATACACAAATGATACACAGTTTGATACACATATCATTTTTTTCATGTTCAGTTTTTAATTTGAATTTTCAACTCAAACCACCTCAAAACTCCACCAAATCATCCCAAAACTGAGATTCAAGGTCCTTAAGATGTACCCAATCTATTCTAATAATACTCACTCAAAAGAAAGCAAAATTCTGACCCTTTTTTGCTACAAATAGCTAATTGGCTAATATTAGTAATATTTGACTAATATTAGTAATATATTATGAATTGGCCAATTTTTATAATAAGCTACATATAAATAGACATAGCTGGTAGTTTTCCGTCAAATTTTAACGTTTGAAATTCTTGTTTGTTGGTGATAAATAGAAGTTAATAATTGATTATTGTTAAAATCGTTTGAATGTTGATAATTTGTGCTTAAATTTATAGTTAAATTTTGGTGACTTACTGTAAAAGTCTCAAAACTACACTGTTGGACCTTAGAAAGTATTGAAAAAGACAAAACGGGTCATTTTGATTTAGTGTTATTTCATTAGATTGGTGATTGGGGATTGTTCGCGTTGGTATTTGGAAGCTTTCTTTCAAATTTGAGATTATTTAGGATAGATTTGGGGTGGTTTGATCGAAATTGAAATTGCAAATTTAAAAAACACTTTGTTAAAATAACCCCCCAAAAAAGCATGTCAATCGGAAGACTTCGATGAACGACTTAAGGGATATGTAGAGTAAATATAGAATCAACTTTACCAATCCAGTAGAGAAATTCTGAAGAGCAAAAGTATGACAATTAGATAAACTTCGATAAACTATTTAATCAGGTAGAGAATTCCTGAAGAGTTATGTGAGGGTTCAGATGTTATTTTTTAAATATTGTCATTTTTAGGGACATTAGGTTAAGACCAGCCCCTTGCAGGGGCATTCCTGTCAATCTCCCGTTTATATGTGAAGAATTTTCGATGGGCAACATATTTGCACAACACCATTTAAGACACAACCATCTTCTTAAAATTTTTGCATTTGTAGCCGGTTGACGATTATCAGTAGCAAAGTCATTATTGTTGCAAGCTTGAAGAAGTGAATCTTGAATTTTAAATATGAAAAATGAGCATAAATTAAGTGAATTATCTAAACTTTTTAAGCAGCGGCAACAATGTGTTGTAGCTCACGATACGAAGTGTTAGCTCCTAACAATGTGACTTGACGAAGGTCGGGCAGAATTCGTGTCAAGGGCTTGTACATTGCCCCTTGACATGGGTTCGTGGAAGTGATGACAAGCAATGTGCAAGGCTGGGTGTGTGTATAAGTTGGTGATGGGCTTAGGCAGGTCAGCTAGGCAAGGTGCCTTGAGTGTTGGCAAGGCAGCCTTGGTTCGTGGGCATCGGCAATGGCAACAAAGGCATGGCACTTGACATAGGCATGCGCGGATCAGTGGGACGACTTAATTTATGGCAAGGCATGGCTATGAAATTAAGGGCGAGGCAAGGTCCAAGACAAAGCAGGGCTGGAGACAAAACGTGGGCAAAAAGCTGTAGGCTAGTGTGCAAGGCATGT
>NW_017672226.1:0-1622 GCF_001879085.1 Nicotiana attenuata | reverse complement strand
CTATGCCTGTATGTCATGTGTGCATGCCATTGCCATGTATCCCAGAGATAAATCATGTACTCACACTCTCAGAGTGATCAACCTCACTGTATCACACTTTCCACTCATCATACTCAACCACTCGGTACTATATGTGGCCCATACGGCCCAGGGAAAATCCATCCCGGAACATATACAACACTGACTATAAGTCACCCAGTACCGAGCAAAGGCTATTCCGGCTCTATGGAGAAGATCCTTCTCCAGGTATATATATATAAGTGCTCAACCACTCGGTACTGTATATGGCTCATACGGCCCAGGGAAGAGCCATCCCAGAATATATACATCACTGACCATCAGTCTCCAGTACCGAGGAAACATGCCAATTCAGCCTCATGGAGAAGATCCATCTCCATACCAAGGGAAGATCCATCCCTGAATATAAACGACCGCGCCCACTGTGGGTGTGCAGACTTCGGAGGGGCTCCTACGTCCCAAGCGCTATAACAAGCCTATCAAGGAATAAATCAATCAGGCCCTCGGCCTTACTCAATAGTCAATAAAACATGCTGCGGCGTGCAGCCCAATCCCATAACTGTCACTCATAATCAGGCTCTCGGCCTCACTCAGTCATCAATCTCTCCAGTCTCACCCACGGGCTCACAATGTTATGAAAACTGACCCGGAATAATGACATGATGTATCAATAAGTAACAGCTGAGACTGAGATATGGATATGAATGCATGGATGTGACTAAGTACGAAATATCAATGAATTCAATGAGATGACAGCAACAAACGACCACTATGGGTCTCAACAATACCAACATAAGGCCTAAACATGATATCTAGCATGATGTACAGCTCATTTATTTTATCACATGGTGAAAATACAGATATCAACAAAATAGGGCCACTATTCAGTGCCTTGGAAACAACAGAGTCACAATTCACAGGGTGCACGCCCACACGCCTGTCACCTAGCATTACGGGTGTTCAAAACCGAACCGAAATTGAAGCTTAATGGCTTATTGGTATCGGGTTAACGGTTTAACGGACGGGGAACAGATTAAAATTTTTTATTAACGGCTTATCGGTTTGGGGGCGGATTAACGGCTTATTAACGGCTTATCGGGTCGTTACACGCGCAAATGCCATAGTCTCCAATTTTGTGGCTATGAGTCCCATGATATTCGCACCATAAGTTGGGATCCTTTTGGTCATCTGATTGGCTTCGGGAATCGTGCTTCTTTAATATTCGTCATCGCTGATACCAGCTCCACTACGCTGATGTTGAAATTGTCATCTGACAACTTGGGATAAGTAGAATCTTGGGTCCCCGAAACCTTTTTTCCTTGCAATGATCTATTGTTCCGGCCACAGTCAGTTATTCTTTCGAGAGCAAACCTATCTAAGGACTAGAACCCTTTACTGTCGTGTCCCTCCTCTCTTTCGTAAGGCAAAAAGCAGCCTTTAAAAGATCGCCGGACTACATCAAAATCATCCTTGAACTTATCCCGGTTCTTGTCTCGGTCCCGCTCCTTGGTTGGTGTTGGGAACCCCAGCTGATCATCTTCTATCCTTATTTTTGATTCATAGCGGTTATGGACATCCGCCCATGTGGTTTCTTGGAATTCGAG